>NW_018404396.1:212844-230898 GCF_002113885.1 Mizuhopecten yessoensis
TTCCACTGTTCCAACCCCCAATCTCCTTTCCACTGCTCCAACCCCCTCTCCTTTCCACTGTTCCAACCCCCAATCTCCTTTCCACTGCTCCCCTCCTTCCTTTCCACTGCTCCAACCCCCTCTCCTTTCCACTGCTCCCCTCCTTCCTTTCTCTCCTTTCCACTGCTCCCCTCCTCCCTTTCTGTCCTTTCCACAGCTCCTCTCCTTCCTTTCTCTCCTTTCCACAGCTCATTCCTCCCTTTCTCTCCTTTCCACTGCTCCCCTCCTTCCTTTCTCTCCTTTCCACAGCTCATTCCTCCCTTTCTCTCCTTTCCACTGCTCCCCTCCTTCCTTTCTATCCTTTCCACAGCTCCCCTCCACCACACATGTCACCAGATATAAACAAGAGATCAGAACAACAACACCTTTCATAGATGATTGCACCAACACTAATCTGATCTGCATGCTTTTATCTCAGTGTATCCACTTGTCTTTATCAAATTAGCCTTCGAATGAGATTGTAATAAGATCTTTACCGATGTGATTATGATGAGATCAGGGTATTGGTGTCAAGAGTTTCATTGTACCTGCTGTTGTCAGGCTGCTGAACCAAATGTCATCATTAGTATTCTTGTCCTTAATAAGCGTGATGTTGAAAATTGAAAATATGACAGAAATTAATTGACTTTCTGAAGGATATAATTTAGCTCACCTGGTCCGAAGGACCATGGTGAGCTTATGCCATACCGCAGCATCCCTCGTCCGTCAACTTTTCCTTTAAAACGCTACTAGTCATGAATGACTGAGCAGATTTGACCAAATTTGGTCAGAAGCATCCTTGGGGGAAGGAGAACACATTTTGTATAAATGGTGGGTGTGGCCCCCCTGGGGCCTGAGGGGCGGGGCCAAATAGGGGAAATATAGCAAATTCTTTAAAATCCTTCTTCTTCTGTAGGAATGAAAGGATTTGTTCCATATTAGGTCTGAGGCATCCTTGGGTGAAGAGGAACCAATTTTGTATAAACCGTGGGGGTGGCCCCCCAGGGGCCTGAGAGGCCGGGCCAAATAGGGGAAACATAGCAGATTATTCTTTAAAATCCTTCTTCTATAGGAATTGGTCCATATTTGGTGTGGAACATCCTTGGGTAAAGGGGAACCAATTTTGTATAGACGTTGGGTGTGGCCCCTCTGGGACCTGAGGGGCGGGGCCCAATAGGGGATATATAGGTAAAACCTTTATAATCCCACTTCTTCCATAGGGATTAAGGGATATTTTTCTAATTTAGTCTGGAACATCCTTAGGCAAAAGGGATTCAATTTCGTATAAACAGCGAGTGTGGCCCCCCTGTGGGCAGAAGGGAGGGGCCCAATAGGGGAAACATAGCAAATTCTTCAAAATCCTTCCTCTTCTGTAGGAATGACAGGATTTTGTCCAAGTTTGGTATGAAGCAGCCTTGGGTGAAGGGGAAACAATTTTGTATAAGCAGTGGGTGTGGTCTCCCAGGGGGCAGAAGGGCGGGGCTCAATTGGAGAAATAGAGGTAAAACCTTTAAAACCCTACTTCGACCATCGGGATTATGGGATTTTATCCTTATTTAGTCTGGAGCATCAATGGACCAAAGGGACTCAATTTTGTATAATTGGTGGGTATGACCCCCCTTAGGTTGCATAGGGGTGGGGCTCTGTTTGAAGTTTGTTCTCGCTATATCTCAAGTACTGGATGGATCTCTCTGAAATTTCATATGTATTTACAGCACCTACTTTATACCAATTATTTTAAACATATTCAGCTGAGCGATACAGGCCCTCTGGGCCTCTTGTTAACTCACCTAGCACTAAGTGTGATTAGATTAATGAATTTATGCATTGTACTGTTAAAATACTGGATATTATTGGCTGTATAAATTTCATGTTTAATTACTGGATATTATGACAATAACATAATTATGGATGCTTGTGTACTTATGTAAAAGTGAATGGGGACAGGCATCCTAACTGGAGGAATACAATCTAGGCTAAAAGTGGGGTGTACACTTAAGGATGTATGGTACCTTATTGTGACATGGAGACTTAAGGATATATATGTTACCTTACTATGACATGCTTTTTCTTTTATAAACGAGTTCCACACCAGAGAACATGTGACATTTATTTGATGAATGGTTATATGAGCTTGGTTAATCCTATGATGACCTATTGGATGGGTACTACAGTACACAAGGATACCTACAGTGATGCACTCAGCAAACTCTCCAGGATTAGATAGTTTATAAAACATTGATATAGAAATAACACAGCAGATAAAACATGTAAGGTAACATATTGGTATAATACACAAATTGATTTTACTCACAGTTCATTTCATAATTGAGCTGAATACAAATATTTTTTACATCTTTAAGGGACAGTCAAGACATGTCATCTTTATTATAAATATATTTAAGTACCTGCAAAACTACTGTAATATTTTATAAATTTTGCATTTTTTTTCTTTTTTGAACAGTCAGATCTCTCAATGTGATGTCTCCCATTTAAATGAATGGAGACATATGGTATTGGCACTGGTTCTTTTTCTGATTCTTCTTTTGGTTTTTTACTTCTCTGCAATCTTTTCAATATTTCTGGTGAAATAAATCTGATATATCTATACAACCCCCCAAGAGGTGTACAGTACACAGCAATTAGGCAACTGTGACCTCTACATAAGGTCAAAGGTTAAATAAATGCAATATTTCTAGTGGAATATTGTCTTTGCCATAACCTTGAAGCCTGTTGAAGGTATTTTGCTGAAACCTGAAATATATCTGCATGTCAGCTAAATTAGGTATGTAGAATTTGTCATGATGTCCTTCACCTCTAGGTGAAAGGTAAAATTTGTACAAAAGTTGAGGGCAGCAATCATGCATGTTCACAAAAAAAAACAAATTTCTAGTTTTTTCGTACAGTACCTATACATGTATCCTTTAGTTAGCTCTATAGCACAGATCCTCACAAGGTTCTAATTTTCGGCCTATAGGTTTCATAATTAGTACTCTGCTTTAATTGTCTATTGTTATAAGCTATATACCAGCTGTTACTAGTGTGATCTGTCGGTGACAAACATCACCTCTATATCTGTCACTGTCTCCAGCCGTCCAGGGATGTATCATACATACAAAGTCTGCTAAATGAAGAAGTGTTTTGTGGTAATTGTGTGCTGTGTCGCATCACAGCATGTTGACGCCTGCTGTTGATAGACACTAACTACATTCACACCTTGTGGTCCTTCCTTCCAGGAGCGCCTACAATTGGAGGAGAGAATGCGCAAACAGGAGATGGACATTGACTACCTGGCCCCGTTCCTTGCCCAAATGGGCAACCCCGATAAAATCACCAGGCAACAGGCCTACCAGCTCAAGGAAGACTGTCTCGGTGATCTCAAGAAACGCCTAATTGACAAAGCCAACCTCATTCAAGCCAGGTTCGAAAAGGTTTGTACCAATTAAACAAAGTCAGCCCAGTAGTGCCCGAGGCCAATCTCAGCTAGCACTAAGTGATTTGTTGCTAGACAAAAAAATCAATACCATATTACATCTCCTGGAAATCACAAAAGTCAGAACATTCTTTGATGTATTTTTATGAAAAATATATGAGTTAGATAATTTAGCAAAAATATTATTATAAACCCATAAAAGAAGCTTTTGTGGGTTAAATCATCTTAGGTAGTCATCTGAATTCAAATTAAGGTCAATTTTGTATCGTGCCATTATGTAATTTATGCAAATATCATTTCTGGAATTTCTGTACAATTACGGTAACAGTTTCCTTTTGGGAGTTTGATGGGAATGATTTAGATGATTTGTGCTCCCTGTAATTTAGTTGTAAATAATCTGTTATGTCTAATCTAACTGACAGTAAGGTCAGGTGAAAGAAATCATTGTTTAACCAAAATATATATAGCATGTGTATATGTCTACTAGAATAAAGGAATCTCTTATCTTTCAGTTCTTGTAATCAGCTGTGAGCATTCTTAGAATTTTTACTGCACTGTAAACATTGTTAGTCTGTGTAACTGAACTGTAAACATTGATAGTTAGTGTTACTGAACTGTAAACATTGATAGTTAATGTTACTGAACTGTAAACATTGTAAGTTAGTGTTACTGAACTGTAAACATTGAGTTAATGTTACTGAACTGTAAAAATTGATAGTTAATGTTACTGAACTGTAAACATTGATAGTTAATGTTACTGAACTGTAAACATTGTAAGTTAGTGTTACTGAACTGTAAACATTGTTTGTTAGTGTTACTAATCTGTAAATATTGTAAGTTAGTGTTACTGAACTGTAAACATTGAGTTAATGTTACTGAACTGTAAACATTGATAGTTAATGTTACTGAACTGTAAACATTGATAGTTAGTGTTACTGAACTGTAAACATCGATAGTTAATGTTACTGAACTGTAAACATTGTAAGTTAGTGTAACTGAACTGTAAACATTAGTCTGTGTAACTGAACTGTAAACATTGATAGTTAATGTTACTGAACTGTAAACATTGATAGTTAATGTTACTGAACTGTAAACATTGATAGTTAGTGTTACTGAACTGTAAACATTGATAGTTAATGTTACTGAACTATAAACATTGTTTGTTAGTGTTACTGAACTGTAAACATTGAGTTAATGTTACTGAACTGTAAACATTGTTAGTTAATGTTACTGAACTGTAAACATTGTAAGTTAGTGTTACTGAACTGTAAACATTGATAGTTAGTGTTACTGAACTGCAAACATTGATAGTTAATGTTACTGAACTGTAAACATTGTAAGTTAGTGTTACTGAACTGTAAACATTGATAGTTAGTGTTACTGAACTGTAAACATTGAGTTCATGTTACTGAACTGTAAACATTGATAGTTAGTGTTACTGAACTGTAAACATTGTTTGTTAGTGTTACTGAACTGTAAACATTGTCAGTCAGTGTTACTGAACTGTAAACATTGTAAGTTAGTGTTACTGAACTGTAAATATTGTTTCTAAGTGTAACTGACATATAAACATTGTTTGTTAGTGTAACTGACATATAAACATTGTTTGTTAGTGTAACTGACATGTAAACATTGTTAGTTAGTGTTACTGAACTGTAAACATTGTTTGTTAGTGCAACTGAACTGTAAACATTGTTAGTCAGTGTAACTGAACTGTAAACCTTTTTAGTCAGTGTAACTGACATGTAAACATTGTCAGTCAGTGTAACTGAACTGTAAACATTGTAAGTTAGTGTTACTGAACTGTAAACATTGCGTTAATGTTACTGAACTGTAAACATTGTTTGTTAGTGTTACTGAACTGTAAACATTGTAAGTTAGTGTTACTGAACTGTAAACATTGATAGTTAATGTTACTGAACTGTAAACATTGATAGTTAGTGTTACTGAACTGTAAACATTGATAGTTAGTGTTACTGAACTGTAAACATTGATAGTTAATGTTACTGAACTGTAAACATTGTTTGTTGTGTAACTGGACCTGGAGAATTATTAGTTGCTAGTTGATTGTGAGCATTGTGTAAGTCTGTGTAGCTGAACTGTGAGGATTTTAGTTTGTTTACCTTTGTATGTAAAGCCCTCTAATATGGTGCGATTTGTTTTTGCGTTTGTGAAGGAGACCCAGTTGTTGGAGAAGAAGCAGGCCTGGTACCAGCAGAACCAGGTAGCTATGTCTAAGGATGATGAGGAAGCGTACCTTGACTACTGTAGTGAAGCTCTGTTTAGGATACACATTCTTGACCTGCGCCTGGCAAGGTAATATACTAATTGCACACTCAATTAGACTATCATAATAATTAAAAGGCTTCTATAGAAAATGGGCTTAAGCAAGTCAATATTTTATGATTTAAAAACAACAACAATCAGTTAAAGGTGATAAACAACAGTTAAAGTTGGGTAACGATTTATACTGTTTTATTGGTCCCGAGGTTGGATCGTTGTGACTATAAAATTCTAGTGTCATGATGTTATATTAAGTCCTAATGCTATACCCGGGTACATAGAAAGTTCTAGTGTCATATACAGCTGTCATGAAACTTCAGAATTTGCATTTAAAACTTCTTGGTCAAACACAAGGTGACTGTTACTATGAGTTTATTTCTTAACATGTACATGTTTATAAACATCACTTTTTGTACTAGTTCACTTTTAAATCTTTTTAAGGTCACTCTTACTTTAAAAAGAACACTTGACATCATTGACCTTAAGTTGCTTCACACACTTCATGTTTCTGATCACTTCCAATCGTGAGGGTATAATGATCACTTCCAATCGTGAGGGTATAATGATAACTTCCAATCGTGAGGGTGTAATGATCACTTCCAATTGTGAGGGTATAAGTATTCTCTAGGATGCTGATAACTTCCAATTGTGAGGGTATAGATATTATCTAGGATGCTTATCACTTCCAGTCATGAGGGTATAATCATCACTTTCAATCATGAGGGTATAATCATCACTTTCAATCATGAGGGTATAATGATAACTTCCAATCATGAGGGTATAATGTTCACTTTCAATCATGAGTGTATAAGTATTATCTAGATGCTGATCACTTCTAGGATGCTGATCACTATACAGCTGTCATGAAACTTCAGAATTTGCATTTAAAACTTCTTGGTCAAACACAAGGTGACTGTTACTATGAGTTTATTTCTTAACATGTACATGTTTATAAACATCACTTTTTGTACTAGTTCACTTTTAAATCTTTTTAAGGTCACTATTACTTTAAAAAGAACACTTGACGTCATTGACCTTAAGTTGCTTAACACACATCATGTTTCTGATCGCTTCCAATCGTGAGGGTTTAAGTATTATCTAGGATGATGATCACTTCCCATTGTGAGGGTCTAATGATCACTTCCAATCTTGAGGGTATAAGTATCATCTAGGATTCTGATCTCTTCCAATCGTGAGGGAATAAGTATTATCTAGATGCTGATCACTTCTAGGATGCTGATCCCTTCCAATCGTGAGGGCATAAGTATTATCTAGATGCTGATCACTTCCAATTGTGAGTGTATAAGTTTTATCTAGGATGCTGATCACTATACAGCTGTCATGAAACTTCAGAATTTGCATTTAAAACTTCTTGGTCAAACACAAGGTGACTGTTACTATGAGTTTATTTCTTAACATGTACATGTTTATAAACATCACTTTTTGTACTAGTTCACTTTTAAATCTTTTTAAGGTCACTATTACTTTAAAAAGAACACTTGACATCATTGACCTTAAGTTGCTTCACACACATCATGTTTCTGATCGCTTCCAATCGTGAGGGTACAAGTATTATCTAGGATGATGATCACTTCCAATCGGGAGGGTATAATGATCACTTTCAATCAGGAGGGTATAAGTATTATTTAGGATGCTGATCACTTCCATTCGTGAGGGCATAAGTATTATCTAGTATGCTGATAACTTCCAATCGTGAGTGGATAATGATCGCTTCCAATCGTGAGGGTTTAAGTATTATCTAGGATGATGATCACTTCCAATTGTGAGGGTATAATGCTCACTTCCAATCGCGAGGGTATAATAAGCACTTCCAATCGTGAGGGTATAGGTATTATCTAGGATGCTTATCACTTCCAATCATGAGGGTATAATGATCACTTTCAATCATGAGGGTATAAGTATTATCTAGGATGCTGATCACTTCCAATCGTGAGGGTATAGGTATTATCTAGGATGCTGATCACTTCCAATTGCGAGGGTATAATGATCACTTCCAATCGTGAGGGTATAATGATCACTTCCAATCGTGAGGGTATAAGTATTATCTAGGATGCTGATCACTTCCAATCGTGAGGGTATAAGTATTATTTAGGATGCTGATCACTTCCAATCTTGAGGGTATAAGTAATATCTAGGATGCTGATCACTTCCAATCGTGAGGGTATAATGATCACTTCCAATCGTGAGGGTATAAGTATTATCTAGGATGCTGATCACTTCCAATCGTGAGGGTATAAGTATTATCTAGGATGCTGATCACTTCCAATCGTGAGGGTATAATGATCACTTCCAATCGTGAGGGTATAAGTATTATCTAGGATGCTGATCACTTCCAATCGTGAGAGTATAAGTATTATCTAGGATGCTGATCACTTCCAATCGTGAGGGTATAAGAATTATCTAGGATGCCTTGTAAGATAAGAACTTCCAAGAATGTATTTGGTCAGGGATTACAGCATCCAGTGGGACATACATCAGCTATGTTTTAACCCATTAGAACATAAAAAATAGTTATTGTGAGGACATTAGTAATGCACATTTGTGCAAGGAGATGCTGTCATTCACAGCCTGCCTACTGGTTATAGAGCAGGAGGACCTGGTAATCAAAGTCTTTATATCCTTTCCCAGAGTTGAATCATTTAATTTAATTTGAAGCTTGCATTTCTCATTATGAAGTGACATTTTTAGGAGTGGGATTGCTGACTGTATTAAGCAATTCTGTTTGCATGTTTTCCTAGATAAAAATTCAAATGAAATTATCGATTTTGCCCTTTTTGTCAATTAACATTACAAGATCGTTTGTTTTCAAATGGATGTTTGATGAAATTTCAAAATAAGTTTAGAGATTGGGTTTGTTGCATATTGGGTAAGAGGGGGTCCGTTATGTATGAGGTAACAAAGAGTGGGATGATATATGATGAAGATTTAAATACTTGGTCTGGTGAGGGTCCATATAAGCCAGAACTTTACAGCAGATCATCACATTTACATACTGGGTGGTACTTAAGAGGTCATATGTGGGCTAGCTGGTCACTGTATTTTATAGGTATTTAGTTGTGCTTTATGGAGGGGGAGTGATACTAACCGATAATCATGGCAATGAAATGTTCACCAAATTATGATTTTTGTTTTAAATGTTGGCAGACGCCCTACCGTTGAAGTTGCCGGAGGAATTTATGTGTTCATAAGGGTATTTTAGTAGTGGTATAAACTTCAGTCATCTCCATATTTTTGTTTTTGTCGCTTTATTGAATTTATGCATCTTGCAATGGCAAATCTGCAAGTATAACACCACAAATGTTTACAGATATTGTAAAATTCTAAGTTTGATGAGGTCATGTTGACTTGATGTGAATGTAGGAGAAAACAGGAACAATGTTATAACCAATGTTTAGATCAGGACTGATGTGTATGCATGAAGTGCAGGGATGTGAGGTCTGGGATTGTGTTGGGTTTAGTATGTAATCCGCTTTTCTCCCACTCCACCGACGCCACTGTGCACAGACCCACCGATACCGTAATGTATCCTTTGTCCTTTCAGACACAAGGAGCAAGCCCCCCACAAGTATATGCAGCTGGAGCAGAGATTGAGAAGTGAAGAGCGACTCGCTGAATTTTTCTAGGGGTCTGAAAGTGCATACATGTGCAAAAATGTTTAATACTGGATGTCAGACTTGTGGCGTTGTGCGACATATGGATGGGTTGCTACGTGTAATGTGTGTTACATCACCACAACAATCTCCAGATTTCCAAAGCCTCTGATTGGTCAGCTTAAGACTAATCAACTTCTGATAGGTCAGGCAATCCAGGAAACGGCTAATACGCCTACGATTTGTTCCATTGGTCATTTATAACCATGTTGGATAAAACATTCCTCCAAATCTCACTATCCCATCGTCTGTACACAGTCTATCCCTGGAGGATGTAGTTCAGATTAGGGACTTTTTAAGGGGTTAGATGAAGACTTCTTTTAAACATTGTCTACTTGTAGCAAATCAGTTGTTTGCTTCTTTATCAGTGACATTGACAAAATCATCTCTCTATTATTTAAATATGAAAGAGTGACATCATTGTATATAAACATGAATATCTGTGATAATGTATATTAAAAAGTAATTTTTCATTTATTGTTAATATTGGTTTTTATTTTATGCCTGTCAACATTTTTGACAAGATGTGTTATGTGATGGGGAGCGTCGGTCCTTTTGTCTGTCTGTCCATTCCATTAACTGGCTTTTAGTATCCAAACTCTTTGTTCGTAGGTATATTTGAATGAATCCATTGTATTTATTCGTGTTAAGGCACACCTCTTAGCTAAGATACTGGTTGTCAACTCTTCCAAGTTTTCTGCAAGATAATTTGTATAAATTTCATTTGATTTTGATTAGCATAATTTTGTTAGCATATACCATATACAAGACTGAAATTAGAAGTTGAGCAAAATTCATATGTAAATAATTAGCATACTGCACATGGTCATTATTTATGTTACTCAACAACGTTAACAAGGCTTGGTCTGAAGCTGAGGAAAACCTGTGCACTATTAATACTATATTATAATTGGTCAACCACTTCCAGACTTAATGAAAATGGATATGAGTTTTGATGAAACTGAAGCCACAGATAAGAAGGATTGGCACCAGTGCTGTGGTTTTGCATATGTATTGTCTACCCATTATATTTGTGTGCAGAAGCATGATTATCTGTGACGCCACACTCTGTCCTGCATTTACTGTACTGTACTATCCAGCACCATTGCTACAACACACCATTTACATATAAGTGACCGAAGATTTGACACTGATGTGATAGGTCAGGAAACAGTAAATAAGCATCAGGGCGATGAGAAGCAAAACCAAATTCTGACAGTTATTCGAAGTCATGCACATGCACTTTCTAAATAATTGATCGGGCTAAAATATTGTCATGCACTAATTAATATAGAAACATGTTGTATAGTTAAAGTAGCAAATGATTACATCAATAGGCATTCATGAAGATTATTCAGAGTAATAAAATCACCCATTCTAAAATCTTATAAAACACATCAAAGAGCAATTGTGAGAACTATAAATAACTTGATCTTTATATTAAATCTTAAAATCTCAATTCTATAATGATAATGTTTGTTCAATATTCAGAGCCAGGAAGTTCACTTTCTAAATAATTTAATACAATTGACAGATTGTCATGTAGCTAATAATATATGGCAGCTTTTAATTGTACATAAGATTACCGTCGCCTTCTAGCTTCATGCTAGAGGGAATTTCCCTTTAACTCAGTGGTAGAGCATCCAACTGGGAAGTCTGGGGTTGTGGGTTCGGTCCCCAGAAGAAACTCACTTAACCCTTTTTTCTGTTACAAATAGTGTTTATGGCCCTCCCTGTGGTGACAAGGAGTTAGAACCTGGGTTGTGTTATTTGAAGGCAAACTCATTTAAAAAGGGGGGAGTAGTGTGGCAGATTTTTAAAATCCCCTCACAATTAAAGTTCGAGTGGATGTAGGATTCCGCCCTTACGTACAACTTCATTTCTCAACAGAAATTCATGTAACTTCACACAAGTATTTGGTATGACAATACCTTGAACATGTTTGGATTACTGGTTTGAAGGTCAAGGTCACTTACTATTTTCAGAAAAAAACATTTTCATCACTCTAGTTACTTCATTACGTAACGGAATTTTATGAAACTTCATATAAGTGTTTGATATGACAATATCTTGAACAAGTTGGCGTTTTGGGTTACAGAGTTGAAGTTCAAGGTCGCTAGTTATTTTTAGAAAAAACGTTGTCATCGCTCTAGCTACATCATTCCTCTACAGAATTTCATTAAACTTCATACAAGTGTTTGGTATGGCAATGCCTTCAATAATTTTGCGTTTCAGGTTACTGTGTTAAAGGTCAAAGTCACTTACTATTTTTGTGTCGCCTGCGAAAAGCTGGTGACACATAGGTATTGCTATGGCGGCAGCGGCGTTTGCACAGAGATTTTTGTCCGATAACTTGAGTTTCCTTAGGGCCGATCAAACTCAAACTTCATGCAGTGCCCCTGTGATGTAACATGCATAAAAAAAAATCAGCACTAATGATGAAGTGGACTATGTGGCCTGGGCTTCATAATTTTTCAAAAAAATAAATCGTATTTTGTTTGAGACTACAGTTTTGGGCATTTACAAATCTGTCTACACAACAAAAGCTAGCTTATCATGTAGTCTATTTTTGTACTCAGCACATGTGTAAATATTGTGAAAAATCCACCGGAATGACCTATGCTAAAACATGATTATTTCTGTTACCGAGTAGGCGATATTTAATCTGGGGAAAACAGTTTTAGAAAAAAAAATCAGTCTTCTAAACAAAATGAAATCAAATTGTAGTTTATAAATATGTATATATATGTAGGTGTGTTGTGCAGGTTGAATTCACTATCCATGTTTATGTGAGACATGCCCTTTATTTTTAGGGTCAAGCAATTTCTACTGTACACTGCTACCCTATCCCTATTTGGAAGAATTGCAGTGCAAAGGAGTTCGCTAGACCATAATCTTGCAGACAGGCGAATCGTCGTCGTAGGAATTTAGAATGCTCCTCAATTACAAAAGATAATGGAAACGTCATCCTCTCTGAAATTCCACGTTCATGAGTGATACAATCCAGGTGCACCGCAATATGCCATAACCTCGCCTACCACTAATGCATATGATGTGTGGCGACTACCAGCGAAGTGGCGACAGTTTATTGGTTCCTACAATCTTCGATGCGACAAGTGCTCATAAAAACCAGAATGTGGTAAATCCTACAAGACAGCTATCTAAACTGGCCCCTGGGATGTCGATACACTTTTTACTGGAATGTTCAAGTGATGGAATAATTTATACAAAGGTCAAAAGGAGAAAAACTACAGCTTCTCCTGAATCTGTATGTGCTGATCACAGCCCGTGGACATGTTTTAGCTTCTTAGAGTTTCACACATTTAGTCTGTGGTATGATCTCCATTGCAAACGGAGAGCAAAGGTTCTGGAACCGTCGTAGGTTTACGCCACATACATGGATCTGCCTCTAATCGTAACATATGTTTGAATATCTGTGCAAACTGCACGTGCCCGCTATATGATCTAACGGACTCATCCTTTCCACCATTAACACACCTTATATGTTCACCTTTTCATATCGACATTGACCTGCCACAGTGTCCAGCAATAGATGTGTGACTGACTGACTTTATAGTTAAGAGCATACATGTAGTTACTTTGTTTTCCTACAATGATTTAAAGATATGGTCTTGTTATCCTAAATAATGTCTGGACTATTTTCTCTATGAAAGGACGCCTTTCTCTTGAAAATCCTACTGACTTACGACGATTTTCATAATGATAAAAGTTCATGATTTCAACAATGTTTTCATCTAAAAGCAGTGATTTATGAAAAAGACGTATCAAAGCGATTTTTATTTTGTTTAAAACCATAAAATCTTGCATCGCGAGAACAGTATGATGGGCCTCGCTAATTGAATGGAGGATATTAAATCCCGGAACATGCTACAGGACTCCCGAATCGACTTATAACCGAAATATCTCAAATTCAGTTTTACGTTGATAAACAACTGCCTCTCCGGCATTAGAAATATCCTCCATAGCTGGTGTGGCCTTGTGTGGCCTCTTAAGGGTGTAAGTACTATGGCCTGGAAGCTGCTTAAACAAGTCTTCTTTATACCAACAAATATAGCCAATTCGGGAATCTAAACACCCTTTAAATTTGTACCAGTGGAGATCCACAGAAGGAGCTACAAGGCGTTTTGAAAATGTCGGTTCTTTCGTTCTAAATATAAAGAAAACGAACCAAAGACTAGCAAAATTAAGATAAAGCTTACGTCTATTTTATCATATTTTAAGTATTGAATCTCAGGATACCCAAATATATATTGTATTAGCTGGGACTAGGCACCAGATACATAAGTATCATCTTGTTTTTGAAGTAAAGTGTATAATGTAGTAGCTTCCCCAACAGTGCTCAGAGGTTTCTTATTTTTATATTTTCATTTCATTGAATTTAAAGTTTAATCAAATTTGATCAACAGAAACAACCAGAAAAAACAACAAGTTAAAACAAACACCAGCATAATGATATGTAACATACGCCTCGTTGTGCTCAGTAAAAGAGAAGCAGAAACGTTAAATCACCAAAAAACAAATATCCAACTTCCATATACACATTTTAAACCTATTATTCGTACAGCCATTCAAAATAAATGGCGGCAACGCTGGTCTCTCGAGACCAGCAACAAACTTTTTAAAGTACAAAACGAAACTTTAAACATTTGCTCACAGTCGGAAAGATCGTAGAGATAAAGTTGTCTTCTCTCGGCTCCGCACTGGGCACACGTATCCTACTCATTCATACCTTATAGAACGAGAAGATCCACCTACATGCCACGCATGTGACACTCCATTTACAGTGGAACATGTTTTGATAGAATGTTCCGATTTTAAACACATTCGTGATAATTACTTTCGAGTCCCGGATATGAAAACTCTTTTCAGTTCCGTGGACTCGAAGGCATTATTTAACTATTTGAAAGACATCGGTCTATTCTATAGACTCTGCTGTCTTTTAACCCACATTACCCTCTTTGACGTTATATATATATATATATTCCATATTCCATATAATCTATTCATTTCACTTTTATTATTTTAACCCCTTTTTATTTTAATTATTTACACATACAATGTTAATGCCAAAAATGTATTTTTTTATCTGATTTAATCTACGCTATTCACGTTTGTTTGAAAAAAACCCCACTTAAATGACCAGAGTTGTCGATGGGCCGTTAAACAGAAACAAACAAACAAGTGCTCAGTAAGTTATCAAAATTTGACAAGTTATTCTGAATGTGCACGTTTTGATTGTTTTTTTATTATTATTAATCCATATTTTTTATTTTCATTTATTTCGTGTAATAAAATTAGATTTGGGTACCGTTTAACGGTGCAAATTACTTAAACAATGTCGATAGGAAAAGAGGAGAAACAAACAATGCAAGTACAAGTAAAGGGAGATAATCACATATATTAACAAGACGCCCAGAGGGCCTGTATCGCTCACCTGGAAATGTTAGTAAAATTGAAGTTGGAATAGCTAGATGTTGCTGGTAGTGTACATGTATTACATGCTTAGTCAGGGGTTATATTCATATGCAATTGGACAAAATCCTGTCCTTCCTACAGGAAAAGAAGGATTTTGAAGAACTTGCTATGTTTCCCCTATTGGCCCCCACCCCTCTGCCCCAAGGGGGTTCAGACCCACCTTTGATACAAAATCAGGTCGCCTTTACCCAATGATACTTTGGACCAAAAAAGGACAAAATCCGGTTATTCCTACAGAAGAAGAATTTTCAAGAATTTGCTAAATTACCTCTATTGGACCTACCTCTTAGGCCCCAGGGGGGTCAGACACACCATTTACACAAAAATGATTTCCCTTCCCCATAGGATGCTACTGTTCAAATTTGGTCAAAATACCTTCATCCTAACGGAAGAAAAAAATATATTAAAGCTATTCATCTATATCCCTTTTTTGGCCCTGCATTCTGCCCCGAGGAGGGTCAGACACACCGTTCATACCAAATTTGGACAAAACCCTGTCATTTCTACAGAAGGACAAGGATTTTGAAGAATTTGCTATGTTTTCCCTATTGGGCCCCGCCCCTCTGACTCCAGGAGGGCCACACCAAGACCAAGATGCAAGGATGCTCCAGACTAATTTAGGATAACATACTTTAATCCCTATGGTAGAAGAAGGATTTAAAAGGTTTTACCTCTATTTCCCCTATTCGACCCCGACCCTCTGCCCCCAAAGGGGCCACACCCACCGTTTATACAAAATTGAGTTCCCTTGGCCAAAGGATGCTCAACACTAAATAAGGATAAAATCCCCTAATCCCTACGGTAGAAGAAGTATTTTAAAGGTTTTACCTCTATTTCCATTGTTTGGCCCCGCCCCTCTGCTCCCAGGGGGCCCCCATCCACCGTTTATACAAAATTGTGTTCACTTAATCCAAGGATGCTCCAGACTAATTTAGGATAAAATCCCTTAATCCCTATGGTAGAAGAAGGATTTTAAAGGGTTTTACCTCTATTTCCCCTATTCGGCCCCGACCCTCTGCCCCCAAGGGGGCGACAACCACCGTTTATACAAAATTGTGTTCCCTTGGCCCAAGGATGCTCAACACTAAATAAGGATAAAATCCCCTAATCCCTATGGTAGAAGAAGGATTTTAAAGGTTTTACCTCTATTTCCATTGTCTGGCCCCGCCCTCTGCCCCCAGGGGGCCCACACCCACCGTTTATACAAAATTGAGTTCCCTTGGCCAAAGGATGCTCAACACTAAATAAGGATAAAATCCCCTAATCCCTATGGTAGAAGAAGGATTTTAAAGGGTTTTACCTCTATTTCCCCTATTCGGCCCCGACCCTCTGCCCCCAAGGGGGCGACAACCACCGTTTATACAAAATTGTGTTCCCTTGGCCCAAGGATGCTCAACACTAAATAAGGATAAAATCCCCTAATCCCTATGGTAGAAGAAGGATTTTAAAGGTTTTACCTCTATTTCCATTGTCTGGCCCCGCCCTCTGCCCCCATAACTCATACAAAATTGAGTCCCCTTGGCCTAAGGATGATCCAGACTTTTTTAGACAAATTTAGTCAAAATCTACTCAGCCGTTCAGACTAGTAGCATTTTAAAGGAAACATTGACGGACGGACGACGGACGACGGACGCCGGACGCTGCGGTATGGCATAAGCTCACCATGGTTCTTCGGACCAGGTGAGCAAATAAAAAGTAGTAAAAAGAAAGTATCATATCCCAGGTGTCTAAGACATGTACAAAAAAGTAGTATAAAACACAAGCAAAGTTGTATTCACTAACCACTCTCACAAAGCATGAGACAAAAACGCACGAGAGTTCCTGAGAATAGTATGAAAGTTTCACCAAAACATAGTTCAAAACCATAATCATGTATATTTGAGATAAATAATGCGTCAGTTATGTTAATGTAACTAGTCCATATTTTGATCAGTTGTTTGTATGTAGCATTGAAGGTCAAGGTTAATAACACGTTCGATTTCCATGCACGAAGTATTTCATCAGATGCTATCTCCTTACAAATATTTATTTCACGTCGTTCACATATTAACAAAGTGGTTTTTTAAAGAAAAAGTAACGGTTTAAAAATAAAATAAACAACAAACACCTTAGCATGTTGAATTTAATATCTGTGTACTTAACACATTAACACCTAAAACATTATGAAAACAACAATTTATATAACTATTTTCAATCTTCGTATGACCTTATTTGCATCAAGAAAGTTAAAACAAATCACAAATATATATTTATAGTGTGCGATTCTTTACACTAGCTTTACACTGCAATAAATAAGCATAGATAACGAATTTGATTGGCAGCATTATTTTATTGAGAGAGATTCAGGAATGATTATTTATTGATACGAAAGATTGCGTAGTAATAAAGTACCCTATTTCAATTAAGATACCATGCATGTTAGCATACGTTAATATTCCCCAAAAAAGATCTTGGGCGAAATATTTATTATATGCCAAACATCTCTTTTATGTTAAAAATTGGTCCGATGTACGACATCACCAAATGACTGTACGTCGTAGTTCGATGTACGACTCCACTAACTTACAGTACGTCGTAGTCCGATGTACGTCATCACTAAATGACTGTACGTCGTAGTTCGATGTACGACATCACTAAATGACTGTAAAAGGTAGATGATGGATTTAACGACGAGTGTCGAATGTACGACGCCACCAAATGACTGTACGTCGTAGTCCGATGTGTGACATCACTAAATTGCTGTACGTCGTAGACCGATATTCGACTCCACTAAAATACTGTACGTCTTAGTCCGATGTACGACATTACCAAATGACTATACGTCGTAGTCCGAGGTACAACACCACCAAATAAATGTACGTCATAGTCCGATGTACGACATTACCAAATGACTACGTCGTAGCCCGATGTACGACATCACTAAATTACTGCACGTCGTAGACCGAGATTCGACTCCACCAAACGACTATACGTCGTAGCCCGAGGTACAACACCACCAAATTACTGTACGTCGTAGCCCGAGGTACAACACCACCAAATAACTGTACGTCGTAGCCCGAGGTACAACACCACCAAATAACTATACGTCGTAGCCCGAGGTACAACACCACCAAATGACTGTACGTCGTAGCCCGAGGTACAACACCACCAAAT
>NW_018404396.1:232126-233414 GCF_002113885.1 Mizuhopecten yessoensis
CTGTACGTCGTAGCCCGAGGTACTACTCCATCAAATGACTGTACGTGTTAGTCCGATGTACGACATCACTAAATTACTGTACGTCGTAGTCCAATGTACGACACCACCAAATAACTGTACGTCGTAGTCCGAGTACAACACCACCAAATGACTGTACGTCGTGGCCCGAGGTACAACACCACCAAATGACTATGCGTCGTAGCCCGAGGTACAACACCATCAAATGACTGTACGTCGTAGCCCGAGGTACAACACCACCAACTGACTGTACGTCGTAGCCCGAGGTACTACTCCATCAAATGACTGTACGTGTTAGTCCGATGTACGATACCACCAAATAACTGTACGTCGTAGCCCGAGGAACGACTCCACCAAATGACTGTACGTCGTAGTCCGAGTACGACACCACCAAATGACTATGCGTCGTAGCCCGAGGTACAACACCACCAAATGACTATGCGTCGTAGCTCGAGGTACAACACCACCAAATGACTATACGTCGTGGCCCGAGGTACAACACCACCAAATGACTATGCGTCGTAGCCCGAGGTACAACACCACCAAATGACTATACGTCGTAGCTCGAGGTACAACACCACCAAATGACTATACGTCGTGGCCCGAGGGACAACACCACCAAATGACTATGCGTCGTAGCCCGAGGTGCAACACCACCAAATGACTATGCGTCGTAGCCCGAGGGACAACACCACCAAATGACTATACGTCGTAGCCCGAGGGACAACACCACCAAATAACTGTACGTCGTAGCCCGGGGTACAACACCACCAAATGACTGTACGTCGTAGCCCGGGGTACAACGCCACCAAATGACTGTACGTCGTAGCCCGAGGTACAACACCACCACATGACTGTACGTCGTAGCCTGAGGTACAACACCACCAAATGACTGTACGTCGTCGCCCGAGGTACATCACCACTAAATGACTGTACGTCGTAGTCCGAGGCAAGAAATCACCAAGTAACTGTACGTCGTAGTCCGATGTACGACACAACCAAATAACTGTACGTCGTAGCCCAAGGTAGATCACCACCAAATGACTATACGTCATAGCCCGAGGTACAACACCACCAAATTACTGTACGTCGTAGTCCTATGTACGACATCACCAAATAACTGTACGTCGTAGTATAATGTACGACATCACTAAATTACTGTACGTTGTAGTCCTATGTACGACACAACCAAATAACTGTACGTCGTAGCCCGAGGTAGAACACAACCAAATGACTATACGTCATAGTCCGAGGTACAACACCACCAAAT
>NW_018404396.1:241937-254483 GCF_002113885.1 Mizuhopecten yessoensis
AGGTAGAACACCACCAAATGACTATACGGCGTAGCCCGAGGTAGAACACCACCAAATGACTGTACGTCATAGTCCGAAGTACGACATCACTAAATTACTGTACGTCGTAGTCCTATGTACGCTACAACCAAATAACTGTACGTCGTAGCCCGAGGTAGAACACCACCAAATGACTATACGTCATAGTCCGAGGTAGAACACCACCAAATTACTGTACGTCGTAGTCCTATGTACGACAGCACTAAATAACTGTACGTCGTAGCCCGAGGTACAACACCACCAAATGACTATACGTCGTAGCCCGAGGTACAACATATACAAATGACTATACGTCGGACCCGATGTACGATGCCACCAGTTGACTGTACGTCGTACTCCGACACTTTTTTGATATGCAAAACGTTTTGAGTAATACTATTTATGTTTATACGTGCTGGCATCAGGTGGTATCAAGATCCTCCAAAACGACGTTGACCGACTTCGGTCACCAGGGAAAGATTTAGGAAAAGCCTAGTTTAGATAAGCGTGATCTTTCACCACTTGAAAGGTCACAGATTTGAAATGTCGAATAGTCGGGGTCTCTTGCCGCACTTTACTTTTTATTGGTTCTGTCCTGATCAATCAAAATAGAAAATATCGTTCTCTGTTTGTAGCGTGGCTTATAAAGGTTTCGATGTGCGAATTAAGCAATTAACAGGAGTAGGGTGTGCCCCTAAGTGAGGCCTAGCATGTTGGTGTCTGCGCCGGAAATACGGGAGATTCAAGAAGATGCTATCTTCTCGTTGATAAAATCTCTGATCGCACAGGAAAAGGGGAATACATGACGAGAGTCTGTTCGACACGAGGGGGTGCTCTATTGAGGGGACACATGATAAAATTTCACAAATTTACTTTGCTTATCTGATGACCTGAAAACGATAATACGATTATAGGAATTGTAGCATATGTAATTGACTAGCTGTTACTGCCTGGGATATAAAGTATTCCTGATTTGTTTATCAAAAAATGTATAGGCCAAATATAGCCTAGAGCATTTTGTTTGTTCAGCAATGGTGCCGCATGTGTTTCGACACAGTATGACTAGATACGGTATGGAGCGTGTCACTGAACATCCGAGTCAGGTACAGTGTGTGCTATCCTATCTGTATGCGTTAATGAGTTTTCAGAGACCGTGGTTTATTTCTGATCACGACGCATTACTAAACTCCAACTCAATTTTACACTTCCCAAACCTGAAACGTGTTTAATGAAGAGAAGCCTTTTATGTGTTGGCGGCGATTGTCGCTTATAAGGTTTCTAGGAAAGTAAATGTGTCGGATTAAATTTTGCACACGCTGTATGATTGGGACATAGCCCTGTGTTGTCACCGTAGACACGTCTGGATGTCGCCGGGACCTTTGCCATCCACTTCCACGCACTAACTGATAATTTGATGTAATAATCTGTCGCTTTCCTAAAGCTTCGTTGCCATATGGGTCTCCCATATTCCTTATATAGAAAAAGAACTTGTGAGGTGCGTGTACGTCTATGTGGTATGTTGTGGACACGAACATATGTGATAGTCCAGTCTATATCATCGGCTATCTAGTAGACATCTACATCGTCGATCTGAGCTGTTCATCGAAATAAAAGAAAGACATGCTTGGAGAATAAAGCACATGAAATGTGGCTCTCTAACTGTAACGCCCTCGATTTGTCAAACACCAACAGATTGAACATTGAAACAGATTGAAGAATACCCGGTCCATTGTTTTATAATCAAACAATTCGGGCGATTTAATACATGCTCTTATGGTATATTGTTTTGCTATTTTGTACGTTACGGCAGATAAGATTGGCTGGATACAAAAAATATTAAAACATTTAACTAAAGGATAGGGGATACAAGCAGCGTCTTAGGATCACCTTTGTCATGCCTTTGGTTGGTTAAAAACAGTAAAAAAAAAATTCTCCTCTTTTAGAAAGTTCAAAACCTGCCCTTTGTGAATTCATGTTCTTTAGAAATATACTAAGCACCCGGATTTGCCTAGGAAATCACTTAAAAAGGAAAATAAGAATACATTCCTGTGTTTGGTAACATAGAGGAAACTTGTATCACAAGTACAAATGCCAAATATAAGTTCGAAAAGACAACATAAGCAAGACGGATATACCAAATTAAATGGAACTTATGATGACTTCTTTTAAAACCAGGAAATTTGTCGATCATCAGCGATCTACAATGACATTGATGCTTGTTACGTTGAAAGAAGATATATAGACGACTTTAAGCAAGCTTGTTCCATGAGGGAATTCAACACTAATCGTTGCAGGAAGCATTCTTTATTATATAGTACTCTTCATATGCACTTGAGTTAGATTTCCATTCCGAATTGATCAAATTGATGATTAATGGGACTATTTGTAGGCCTGCATGTTTTCCGCTTATTTTCTGTCCTTCTCTAAGCAGGATACGTACAAGTCAAAAACGTTTAACTTCTTTGCTGCTGTTGCAGATAAATGAGATGTAGTAAATTATATTTTAAAAAAAATTCTTCAAATTTAACACCTTCAGTGTTCTGTTTGAGTTTACGATGTCTGAAGTTTTGTTTCAGGGATACATCGGTTGTCATTCTTGTCGGCTTTGAGTTTGATTTTGTTCTTTGCGTGTCGACGCTTCATTTCTCTATTACAATTATCAAAGGCTATGATTGAAAATAAGTCCTAAGTCGTCAAGGAACTATTTTGTGCCGAATATATATTAGAAATACTGAAGTAACATCTTGCCCGAGTTGAATAAATCTATCTAACATCTCAAACATATAATACGTGTGAAACTA
The DNA here is from genome assembly GCF_002113885.1 of Mizuhopecten yessoensis. Lineage (NCBI taxonomy): Eukaryota > Metazoa > Mollusca > Bivalvia > Pectinida > Pectinidae > Mizuhopecten > Mizuhopecten yessoensis. The sequence goes on from NW_018404396.1 coordinate 244,757, forward strand.
TCCAGATGTAAGTTTTATTCCCCAATGTGGTTTTTTGGCTATATAACTATCATGTGTTACACTATCTGTGCACTGTAATTGTCTCTGCGATATAGGACGATGACATTTGGTTGGAACGTCAATGCCATACGATCCAAAAAATATACCACACTCTTGACGGTTTGTTTCACGTCCGATGACCTTTTAAAATCCAATATGTTATAAGTGGTGCCTTACGGCGTATAAGGACTGGTTGCTGAGACTTTCCTTTACTGGGTGTAGGGAATTTTTGCTGAGACGTTCCTTTACAGCGTGTAAGGAGAGGTTACTGAGATGTTCCTTTACTGTGTGCAAGGAAAGGTTACTGAGACGTTCCTTTACTGTGTGCAAGGAAAGGTTACTGAGACGTTCATTTACTGTGTTCAAGGAAAGGTTACTGAGACGTTCCTTTACAGTGTGCAAGGAAAGGTTACTGAGACGTTCCTTTACTGTATGTAATGAATGGTTGCTGAAACGTACCTTTACAGTGTGTAAGGAGAGGTTACTGAGATGTTCCTTTACTGTGTGCAAGGAAAGGTTGCTGAGACTTTCCTTTACTGTGTGCAAGGACTGGTTGCTGAGACGTTCCTTTACAGTGTGCAAGGACTGGTTTCTGAGACGTTCCTTTACAGTGTGTAAGGACTGGTTTCTGAGACGTTCCTTTACAGTGTGTAAGGACTGGTTTCTGAGACGTTCCTTTACAGTGTGTAAGGACTGGTTTCTGAGACGTTCCTTTACAGTGTGTAAGGACTGGTTTCTGAGACGTTCCTTTACAGTGTGTAAGGACTGGTTTCTGAGACGTTCCTTTACAGTGTGTAAGGACTGGTTTCTGAGACGTTCCTTTACAGTGTGTAAGGACTGGTTGCTGAGACGTTCCTTTACAGTGTGTAAGGACAGGTTTCTGAGACGTTCCTTTACAGTTTGTAAGGACTGGTTTCTGAGACGTTCCTTTACAGTGTGTAAGGACTGGTTGCTGAGACGTTCCTTTGCAGCGTGTAAGGACTGGTTTCTGAGACGTTCCTTTACAGTGTGTAAGGACTGGTTGCTGAGACGTTCCTTTACAGTGTGTAAGGAGAGGTTACTGAGACGTTCCTTTACAGTGTGTAAGGACTGGTTGCTGAGACGTTCCTTTACAGCGTGTAAGGACTGGTTTCTGAGACGTTCCTTTACAGTGTGTAAGGACTGGTTGCTGAGACGTTCCTTTGCAGTGTGTAAGGACAGGTTACTGAGACGTTCCTTTACAGTGTGTAAGGAGAGGTTACTGAGACGTTCCTTTACAGTGTGTAAGGACTGGTTGCTGAGACGTTCCTTTACAGTGTGTAAGGACAGGTTTCTGAGACGTTCCTTTACAGTGTGTAAGGACTGGTTACTGAGACGTTCCTTTACAGTGTGTAAGGACTGGTTGCTGAGACGTTCCTTTACAGTGTGTAAGGACTGGTTTCTGAGACGTTCCTTTACAGTGTGTAAGGACTGGTTGCTGAGACGTTCCTTTGCAGTGTGTAAGGAGAGGTTACTGAGACGTTCCTTTACAGTGTGTAAGGACTGGTTGCTGAGACGTTCCTTTACAGTGTGTAAGGACTGGTTTCTGAGACGTTCCTTTACAGTGTGTAAGGACTGGTTGCTGAGACGTTCCTTTGCAGTGTGTAAGGACAGGTTACTGAGACGTTCCTTTACAGTGTGTAAGGACTGGTTTCTGAGACGTTCCTTTACAGTGTGTAAGGACTGGTTGCTGAGACGTTCCTTTGCTGTGTGTAAGGACTGGTTACTGAGACGTTCCTTTACAGTGTGTAAGGACTGGTTTCTGAGACGTTCCTTTACAGTGTGTAAGGACTGGTTGCTGAGACGTTCCTTTGCTGTGTGTAAGGACTGGTTACTGAGACGTTCCTTTACAGTGTGTAAGGACTGGTTTCTGAGACGTTCCTTTACAGTGTGTAAGGACTGGTTGCTGAGACGTTCCTTTGCAGTGTGTAAGGACTGGTTTCTGAGACGTTCCTTTACAGTGTGTAAGGACTGGTTGCTGAGACGTTCCTTTACAGTGTGTAAGGACTGGTTTCTGAGACGTTCCTTTACAGTGTGTAAGGACTGGTTGCTGAGACGTTCCTTTGCAGTGTGTAAGGACTGGTTTCTGAGACGTTCCTTTACAGTGTGTAAGGACTGGTTGCTGAGACGTTCCTTTACAGTGTGTAAGGACTGGTTTCTGAGACGTTCCTTTACAGTGTGTAAGGACTGGTTGCTGAGACGTTCCTTTACAGTGTGTAAGGACTGGTTTCTGAGACGTTCCTTTACAGTGTGTAAGGACTGGTTGCTGAGACGTTCCTTTACAGTGTGTAAGGACTGGTTTCTGAGACGTTCCTTTACAGTGTGTAAGGACTGGTTGCTGAGACGTTCCTTTACAGTGTGTAAGGACTGGTTTCTGAGACGTTCCTTTACAGTGTGTAAGGACTGGTTGCTGAGACGTTCCTTTACAGTGTGTAAGGACTGGTTTCTGAGACGTTCCTTTACAGTGTGTAAGGACTGGTTGCTGAGACGTTCCTTTACAGTGTGTAAGGACTGGTTTCTGAGACGTTCCTTTACAGTGTGTAAGGACTGGTTGCTGAGACGTTCCTTTACAGTGTGTAAGGACTGGTTTCTGAGACGTTCCTTTACAGTGTGTAAGGACTGGTTGCTGAGACGTTCCTTTGCAGTGTGTAAGGACTGGTTTCTGAGACGTTCCTTTACAGTGTGTAAGGACTGGTTGCTGAGACGTTCCTTTACAGTGTGTAAGGACTGGTTTCTGAGACGTTCCTTTACAGTGTGTAAGGACTGGTTGCTGAGACGTTCCTTTACAGTGTGTAAGGACTGGTTTCTGAGACGTTCCTTTACAGTGTGTAAGGACTGGTTGCTGAGACGTTCCTTTACAGTGTGTAAGGACTGGTTTCTGAGACGTTCCTTTACAGTGTGTAAGGACTGGTTGCTGAGACGTTCCTTTACAGTGTGTAAGGACTGGTTTCTGAGACGTTCCTTTACAGTGTGTAAGGACTGGTTGCTGAGACGTTCCTTTACAGTGTGTAAGGACTGGTTTCTGAGACGTTCCTTTACAGTGTGTAAGGACTGGTTGCTGAGACGTTCCTTTGCAGTGTGTAAGGACTGGTTTCTGAGACGTTCCTTTACAGTGTGTAAGGACTGGTTGCTGAGACGTTCCTTTACAGTGTGTAAGGACTGGTTTCTGAGACGTTCCTTTACAGTGTGTAAGGACTGGTTTCTGAGACGTTCCTTTACAGTGTGTAAGGACTGGTTGCTGAGACGTTCCTTTACAGTGTGTAAGGACTGGTTTCTGAGACGTTCCTTTACAGTGTGTAAGGACTGGTTGCTGAGACGTTCCTTTACAGTGTGTAAGGACTGGTTTCTGAGACGTTCCTTTACAGTGTGTAAGGACTGGTTGCTGAGACGTTCCTTTACAGTGTGTAAGGACTGGTTTCTGAGACGTTCCTTTACAGTGTGTAAGGACTGGTTGCTGAGACGTTCCTTTGCAGTGTGTAAGGACTGGTTTCTGAGACGTTCCTTTACAGTGTGTAAGGACTGGTTGCTGAGACGTTCCTTTACAGTGTGTAAGGACTGGTTTCTGAGACGTTCCTTTACAGTGTGTAAGGACTGGTTGCTGAGACGTTCCTTTACAGTGTGTAAGGACTGGTTTCTGAGACGTTCCTTTACAGTGTGTAAGGACTGGTTGCTGAGACGTTCCTTTACAGTGTGTAAGGACTGGTTTCTGAGACGTTCCTTTACAGTGTGTAAGGACTGGTTGCTGAGACGTTCCTTTACAGTGTGTAAGGACTGGTTTCTGAGACGTTCCTTTACAGTGTGTAAGGACTGGTTTCTGAGACGTTCCTTTACAGTGTGTAAGGACTGGTTGCTGAGACGTTCCTTTACAGTGTGTAAGGACTGGTTTCTGAGACGTTCCTTTACAGTGTGTAAGGACTGGTTGCTGAGACGTTCCTTTGCAGTGTGTAAGGACTGGTTTCTGAGACGTTCCTTTACAGTGTGTAAGGACTGGTTGCTGAGACGTTCCTTTACAGTGTGTAAGGACTGGTTTCTGAGACGTTCCTTTACAGTGTGTAAGGACTGGTTGCTGAGACGTTCCTTTACAGTGTGTAAGGACTGGTTTCTGAGACGTTCCTTTACAGTGTGTAAGGACTGGTTGCTGAGACGTTCCTTTGCAGTGTGTAAGGACTGGTTTCTGAGACGTTCCTTTACAGTGTGTAAGGACTGGTTGCTGAGACGTTCCTTTACAGTGTGTAAGGACTGGTTTCTGAGACGTTCCTTTACAGTGTGTAAGGACTGGTTGCTGAGACGTTCCTTTACAGTGTGTAAGGACTGGTTTCTGAGACGTTCCTTTACAGTGTGTAAGGACTGGTTGCTGAGACGTTCCTTTACAGTGTGTAAGGACTGGTTTCTGAGACGTTCCTTTACAGTGTGTAAGGACTGGTTGCTGAGACGTTCCTTTACAGTGTGTAAGGACTGGTTTCTGAGACGTTCCTTTACAGTGTGTAAGGACTGGTTGCTGAGACGTTCCTTTACAGTGTGTAAGGACTGGTTTCTGAGACGTTCCTTTACAGTGTGTAAGGACTGGTTGCTGAGACGTTCCTTTACAGTGTGTAAGGACTGGTTTCTGAGACGTTCCTTTACAGTGTGTAAGGACTGGTTGCTGAGACGTTCCTTTACAGTGTGTAAGGACTGGTTTCTGAGACGTTCCTTTACAGTGTGTAAGGACTGGTTGCTGAGACGTTCCTTTGCAGTGTGTAAGGACTGGTTTCTGAGACGTTCCTTTACAGTGTGTAAGGACTGGTTGCTGAGACGTTCCTTTACAGTGTGTAAGGACTGGTTTCTGAGACGTTCCTTTACAGTGTGTAAGGACTGGTTGCTGAGACGTTCCTTTACAGTGTGTAAGGACTGGTTTCTGAGACGTTCCTTTACAGTGTGTAAGGACTGGTTGCTGAGACGTTCCTTTACAGTGTGTAAGGACTGGTTTCTGAGACGTTCCTTTACAGTGTGTAAGGACTGGTTGCTGAGACGTTCCTTTACAGTGTGTAAGGACTGGTTTCTGAGACGTTCCTTTACAGTGTGTAAGGACTGGTTGCTGAGACGTTCCTTTACAGTGTGTAAGGACTGGTTTCTGAGACGTTCCTTTACAGTGTGTAAGGACTGGTTGCTGAGACGTTCCTTTGCAGTGTGTAAGGACTGGTTTCTGAGACGTTCCTTTACAGTGTGTAAGGACTGGTTGCTGAGACGTTCCTTTACAGTGTGTAAGGACTGGTTTCTGAGACGTTCCTTTACAGTGTGTAAGGACTGGTTGCTGAGACGTTCCTTTACAGTGTGTAAGGACTGGTTTCTGAGACGTTCCTTTACAGTGTGTAAGGACTGGTTGCTGAGACGTTCCTTTACAGTGTGTAAGGACTGGTTTCTGAGACGTTCCTTTACAGTGTGTAAGGACTGGTTTCTGAGACGTTCCTTTACAGTGTGTAAGGACTGGTTGCTGAGACGTTCCTTTACAGTGTGTAAGGACTGGTTTCTGAGACGTTCCTTTACAGTGTGTAAGGACTGGTTTCTGAGACGTTCCTTTACAGTGTGTAAGGACTGGTTGCTGAGACGTTCCTTTGCAGTGTGTAAGGACTGGTTTCTGAGACGTTCCTTTACAGTGTGTAAGGACTGGTTGCTGAGACGTTCCTTTACAGTGTGTAAGGACTGGTTTCTGAGACGTTCCTTTACAGTGTGTAAGGACTGGTTGCTGAGACGTTCCTTTACAGTGTGTAAGGACTGGTTTCTGAGACGTTCCTTTACAGTGTGTAAGGACTGGTTGCTGAGACGTTCCTTTACAGTGTGTAAGGACTGGTTTCTGAGACGTTCCTTTACAGTGTGTAAGGACTGGTTGCTGAGACGTTCCTTTACAGTGTGTAAGGACTGGTTTCTGAGACGTTCCTTTACAGTGTGTAAGGACTGGTTGCTGAGACGTTCCTTTACAGTGTGTAAGGACTGGTTTCTGAGACGTTCCTTTACAGTGTGTAAGGACTGGTTGCTGAGACGTTCCTTTACAGTGTGTAAGGACTGGTTTCTGAGACGTTCCTTTACAGTGTGTAAGGACTGGTTGCTGAGACGTTCCTTTACAGTGTGTAAGGACTGGTTTCTGAGACGTTCCTTTACAGTGTGTAAGGACTGGTTGCTGAGACGTTCCTTTGCAGTGTGTAAGGACTGGTTTCTGAGACGTTCCTTTACAGTGTGTAAGGACTGGTTGCTGAGACGTTCCTTTACAGTGTGTAAGGACTGGTTTCTGAGACGTTCCTTTACAGTGTGTAAGGACTGGTTGCTGAGACGTTCCTTTACAGTGTGTAAGGACTGGTTTCTGAGACGTTCCTTTACAGTGTGTAAGGACTGGTTGCTGAGACGTTCCTTTACAGTGTGTAAGGACTGGTTTCTGAGACGTTCCTTTACAGTGTGTAAGGACTGGTTGCTGAGACGTTCCTTTACAGTGTGTAAGGACTGGTTTCTGAGACGTTCCTTTACAGTGTGTAAGGACTGGTTTCTGAGACGTTCCTTTACAGTGTGTAAGGACTGGTTGCTGAGACGTTCCTTTACAGTGTGTAAGGACTGGTTTCTGAGACGTTCCTTTACAGTGTGTAAGGACTGGTTGCTGAGACGTTCCTTTACAGTGTGTAAGGACTGGTTTCTGAGACGTTCCTTTACAGTGTGTAAGGACTGGTTGCTGAGACGTTCCTTTACAGTGTGTAAGGAGAGGTTACTGAGACGTTCCTTTACAGTGTGTAAGGACTAGTTGCTGAGACGTTCCTTTACAGTGTGTAAGGACTGGTTTCTGAGACGTTCCTTTACAGTGTGTAAGGACTGGTTTCTGAGACGTTCCTTTACTGTCTGTAAGGAGAGGTTACTGAGATGTTCCTTTGCAGCGTGTAAGGACAGGTTGCTGAGACGTTCCTTTACAGTGTGTAAGGACTGGTTTCTGAGACGTTCCTTTTCTGTATGTAAGGAATGGTTGCTGAGACGTTCCTTTACTGTCTGTAAGGAGAGGTTACTGAGATGTTCCTTTGCAGCGTGTAAGGACAGGTTGCTGAGACATTCCTTTGCAGTGAGTAAGGACTGGTTTCTGAGACGTTCCTTTACAGTAATTTTTAAGGATTGGTTGCTGAGACGTTCCTTTGCAGTGAGTAAGGACTGGTTGCTGAGACGTTCCTTTGCAGTGAGTAAGGACTGGTTTCTGAGACGTTCCTTTACAGCAATTTTTAAGGATTGGTTGCTGAGACGTTCCTTTACAATTCAGAACATTGTGAACTTTGTTGCTACTATTGGTGTAAATACAAACAGGACTTAAATGTTATTGTGTTACCGAAATTGTTAAAGCAGAAATTTAAAAAAAACAAGTCGAAGAGTTAAAAAGAACTGATTTCTGGAATCAAAATAGTGACCTCATGATCCCTAGTCCGTGGCTGAACCTTGGAACTATTGTTTATCGAATAAAAACATCAATTAAGTAATCTTAATTAGATCTAAACAGATACCAACGGTTTGTTGTAACTTCATAATACAAACACCAACACTATCCTATTTAATCACCAATTTATGGATTTCCACGATACACTTTTCTAATTGATACTAACTGTTCGTAACATATCTCATTCATCTTTCTTCAACAAACCTCAACAGATCTTTAGAAATAAGTTGTGTGAGTATGTCTATGGGGATAACGTGTGACTTCCTCTCTATCAGCTTGTACAATAAATAGATAACACTCCTCGAACATTCCACTTCTGTGCTCTTTGACAGTTGTTACATACATAACAGAGAAAGTTGACAGATAACATACTTTTATAGAATTATTTTAGGTCGATACAACGCACCTACCTTGCTTATCTTGTATGTAACCTCGGTTATTGTGAGGTCACTGATACCTTGTACAAAGTAAAAGTACACCATATGATGAAGAGGTTTTCTTGGTAAATTACAAAACAACGATGTGAACAGATATATCGACTTATTAAACATCAATGATCAGATGTTAATCGTACGAGGTGTGTCTCATCTCGTCAAGTTATCGTCTGACAACAGGGACATTTGTATCTGGTAATAAGTGAATATTTATCTCGCGTAAGAGGAGTATGATGTTTTATTATGCAGTCAGTTTATTATCCAATCCAAAAAACACATTTGATTACAATGTAATCGTCACGTCAACAATGCATGAACACCACGTCAACAATACACTGAGTTTGTAATGTTAGCATATCATTATGCTTATGATAGGGTCAACAAGGTAAGAAAAAAGAATCATTGAATCCTCTGTTAGTGATTTTTCAATTAAGGGTAACCCTTAAAGGGTATACCGTCCTTTTTTCTTTGCTCCTTCCAAATGTGGTCTTTGTAAACTTGTTATATCTAGTGTAAATGTTACTTTTGGGTTTTGGGACCTTTGGAAAAGTACAAGGGGAATACAACACGGTGTTCCGGAAGGGTACGCTCCTTTTGTTTCATCGACGAAATTCACTATGTAAATCTAAGTCAAATCCAAATTATTTCACGTATTCACATTAAGATATCGAGTAGTGCAACAAAAACACAAGGCACTCTAATGAGCATAATACAAACATCAACTTTAATACCACGCAAAGAATTAAAAAAACAACTCTGCCAGATCTTGATTGCGACCATAAAACCTGTCCATATTTATCATCAACCAGAAAATTTGAAAACCCTGTGTCGGAAGTTTGTCCATCAGCAGTCGACATCCATCAAGGAAGTCATGATATTCGGAGCAAGCTCTTGATTACCGAATCAACTGCGACATGTAAACACCGTAGGTAGGGCTGTAGGGGGGTTGATATCAAGAAAGGGAAAGTCCACGAGCAGAAACTCGAAATCGTCCCGCTTATCGTACAGGTTTGTAGCGAGCCGTCCCTTTTGGAATAAACAATCCAATTGATAGTACGAGTTTCTTGATACCTAGGACCCTTCATGAAAAACTGTCGCAGCTCTGCATTATTGATAACCTTTAGATCGCCAGTTACACGTACTTTATGTCCAGCCGGACCATAGTAATAAAGGAACAAAAATATGCCAAATGAGGAGTAATTTTAAGGTCATCTAAATTCTAAGCCTCGTTTCTACACCTTGATATCCTTCATACATTCAATTTCAATTTCAACAAATTTTATTGACAATGTAAGCAATAGTCAATAGGATCAGACATCAGGCATAGCCTATCTAAGTCCTCTCCTTAAGGTGACAACAGGTGGTAAGAAACACAGACATATATTTATACATTGATATGATGATTGGGATTAGGGGAAGTAACTCCTTGATGAAAACAGACTTGTTCAATATTCTTGAGATAGTAACCCTTTCACTAGGGATATTGAATTTGAGATATTTACTAGACTATTATCTTCAGTGAATAATATCAAGTATTAGAATATGCGTTACTGGTATTCATATAAGGTAAACTGTTGAGTATAAATATTTATTGGTGATATTGGATTTATTCCCCTCAACAAATACAGGCCATATATCCTTCATACATATACAATAAAAAGAAGTAAAAAGACGTTTAATAAAGATAACAGGTGATACATTGTAGAAGTAAAAAAACGTTTAATAAAGATGACAGGTGATAGAAGTAAAAAGACGTTTAATAAAGATAACAGGTGATAGAAGTAAAAAGACGTTTAATAAA
>NW_018404396.1:260022-263168 GCF_002113885.1 Mizuhopecten yessoensis
AGAAGTAAAAAGACGTTTAATAAAGATAACAGGTGATAGAAGTAAAAAGACGTTTAATAAAGATAACAGGTGATAGAAGTAAAAAGACGTTTAATAAAGATAACAGGTGATAGAAATAAATAGACGTTTAATAAGTATGACAACATTTAATAATAGATATAATTGCTCAACAATGAAAACATATAGCCATCGGTATTAACAACGGTGTAAGATATAGAAGTTGTATATGTAACGTTCTTGTCGTTACCGGTAGACATTTCCTGCCATACGATATTTGGCTACGATAATTTTACAAAATATCAAAACGAGAGGAACTCTCCGATCATTTTGAAATGACGGAAATGTCGAATGCCTGTTATTATAATATTGCCTGATAACGAAATAAAACAAACACGATATATTCAAGTTTGAGTATCTTTACAGCTGGTCGAGTATACGATATTTGATACACCATATCAGCTATCAATGAATGAAGTGCAAGTGACATCCAATGCACTTTTTTTTTTTTTTTTTTTAGAGAGATTAAAACAAGAAACACACAAAAACTGCCTTCTAAAATCCAACCAGCGCCCTTTTTTTAAAAGACAGCGACAATTAAATAATTCAAATGAGATATATACAGAGCGATATCTTAATGAAAGAAGATGGACAGTGGGAGAACATATGAACTCTCCTAAAATAAATGAACTGTCAGCTTTCTCTATTATTATAAATGTGTAACAAATGACAAGGTACGTATATCCGGCGTGTGATAAACAGTACCAAACCGCTAAGTGGGACGAGTGTTTGTCGAGGTGCTGACGCCAATTTCCGCAACTCTCCAGCGTATTTATAGCACAAGGTTATACAGATTGACATACATTTGCATCCCTAACTTAAAAGGTTTCCTACATTTAGTTTTTTATTTGCGTTGTCTATGTCATGTTTTACCAAAAGTTTGGAAAAGAAGTTGACGAAAAATAGTTAGTCAGTTTGTAGGTACATGTATGTGGGATATTGAAATTTTACTCTCGGTGCGGAAATTGGTGTTAACCCAAATTCTACCCTTTCAGGTAGAAAAGACATATCACTCATATATACATATGATAGACTACATGAAATTTAAAAGATCCCAGTACAAAAGTATCGAAGCACCTGAACGTACAGTAAGACGAAATGACATCCGACGCACCTTCTATTTCTCATTAAAACGTCCTTTTCACCTAAACTATTGTTAATTTCGCTCAAATGAATGTGCCAATAGGTGTCCATCCTAACCAATGCATCTCAAACTAATTATTTTATTAATGGGAATCCCTAGTAAAATCTGACTAAACATACAAAAATAAGAGTGATCTATAGACAGTATAACACCACATAGATGGAAACTAATCTTTACACAAAGCAGCATCTACAGGTGTGAACAGAGGCACCTGGCACCTGTCTTGCAAAATGATTTATTTTAATATATTATCTAATTTTATGTGTTAGATATACTTCATACAAAGGATAGGTTGATGTTGAAATATGCCATGCTCCTTTCCTGTAAGTTTGATGAAATACCTATCTCTTTCTACGGACTCTGTAAATAAGCGTTGTGCTAAAGCCTATTCGACAGAGCGTCAGTTAGACAAATGACCCACATTCGATCCCTAACGCAGCTTTTAAGTCAACTGCTTCTGACACAAATCCTGCTTAATTTAGAGCGAATTTACCAATAAATATGTAAACATGAAAACGGTTTGTGCAGAACTTAGTCTTCTGTTACAGGGGGCAATACTTTTTGTAGAAAGATTTCGGGCTAGTTCTCAACATCTTTTTCAAACTATTGATGAGTCTCAGTACATAAAGATATGAAGACATAAAGAAAGTTGGTAAATCCCCAAGGGAAAACATGAGTTCACTGGGTGGATGGGAAAGGTCATCGGGCTTGGGGTATGAGGGATTTATTTAAAACTAAATTCAAACAGAACTTCAATGTCATCGTGGTATTAAAATAACTAAAGCAGAAATTAAAAACAAAATAGTCAGCAATATTCTTTCCTAAACAATACCAACTTTTCATGGTTATTTTGAATTCAAACATATTCATCAACACAAAGCCTCAATAGATGAGAATCACATGAACGATTTTCATATCAAGAAATAAGATGTGCCTATAAGTGTACATTTAACAGGTGACACTCCTCCCACCTGTCGTGTCATGTAACAGGTGACACTCCTCCCACCTGTCGTGTCATGTAACAGGTGACTCTCTCCCCACATGTCGTGACATGTAACAGGTGACACTCCTCCCACCTGTCGTGTCATGTAACAGGTGATACTCCTCCCACATGTCTTGTCATGTAACAGGTGACACTTTTCTCACCTGTCGTGTCATGTAACGTAACATGTGACACTTTTCTCACATGTCGTGTCATGTAACAGGTGACAATTTTCTCACCTGTCGTGTCAGGTAACAGGCGACACTCCGCCCACATGTCGTGAAATGTAACAGGTGACACTTTTCTCACATGTCGTGTCATGTAATAGGTGACCCTTTTCTCACCTGTCGTGTCATGTAACCGGTGACACTTTTCTCACCTGTCGTGTCAGGTAACAGGCGACACTCCGCCCACATGTCGTGAAATGTAACATGTGACACTTTTCTCACATGTCGTGTCATGTAATAGGTGACACTTTTCTCACCTGTCGTGTCAGGTAACAGGTGACACTCCGCCCACATGTCGTGAAATGTAACATGTGACACTTTTCTCACATGTCGTGTCATGTAATAGGTGACACTTTTCTCACCTGTCGTGTCATGTAACAGGTGACACTCCTCTCACATGTCGTGTCATGTAACAGGTGCCACTTTTCTCCCCTGTCGTGTCATGTAACAGGTGACACTCCTCTCCAATGTCGTGTGATGTAACAGGTGGCACTCCTCCCACATGTCGTGTCATGTAACAGGTGACACTTTTGTCACCTGTCGTGTCATGTAACAGGTGACACTCCTCCCACATGTCATGTCATGTAACAGGTGACACTTTTCTCCCCTGTCGTGTCATGTAACAGGTGACACTTTTGTCACCTGTCGTGTCATGTAACAGGTGACACATTTCTCACCTGTCGTTTCATGAAACAGGTGACACTCCTCTCCCATGTCGTGTCATGTAACAGGTGAC
>NW_018404396.1:267075-267508 GCF_002113885.1 Mizuhopecten yessoensis
AATCCTCTCACGTGTCGTGTCATGTAACAGGTGACACTTTTCTCACCTGACGTGTCATGTAACAGGTGACCCTCTTCTCCCATGTCGAGCCATGTAACAGGTGACTCTCCTCTCCCATGTCGAGTCATGTAACAGGTGAAACTTTTCTCACCTGTAGTGTCATGTAACAGGTGACTCTTTTCTCACCTGTCTTGTCAGGTAACAGGTGACATCTTTCTTACCCGTCGTGTCATGTAACCGGTGACACCTTTCTCACCTGTCGTGTAATGTAACAGGTGACACTCCTCTCCAATGTCGAGCCATGTAACAGGTGACGCTTTTCTCACATGTCGTGTCATGCAACAGGTGACACTCCTCTCCCATGTCGAGCCATGTAACAGGTGACATCTTTCTTACCTGTCGTGTCATGTAACAGGTGACACTTTTCTCACCT
>NW_018404396.1:268217-268289 GCF_002113885.1 Mizuhopecten yessoensis
TTCCAATGTCGTGTGATGTAACAGGTTGCACTCCTCCCACATGTCGTGTCATGTAACAGGTGACACTTTTCT
>NW_018404396.1:269661-276751 GCF_002113885.1 Mizuhopecten yessoensis
CAACTGTTTATCTCACATTGGATATACTTACCTTGTCATTTTTTATCTTTGTTATATAAAGTTTATAACAGAGACAGATGGACAGATTAAATAATTTTAGAACGATACACACGAACCTGCCTCGCCTGTCTTTATATAGCCTTAGATGTTGCGATAAACTTAACCGAAAACCTAGTATACTAATTATAATGTATTTTCCTTCCAAAGTCTTAATACTCAGAATAATATTAATAACTTAATGATTTCCAAGGTATGAATTATAAGTATGTAAGGCCTGCTTCAGCCTTGCATAGGTTAAGTAAGAAAGTTAGCTGTAAGAACGTATACAATGAAAGCTATAATTTGAACATTAGGATCGTTTTAACCTTTGTCTCACATTATCCAAAGGATTGTGAAAACACCCTTTAATGTAACAATTTGTTTTCTTTATTTGTTCTATCACTTCGTGTCGTCACTAATTACGAGTATTACTGCCTTGTCGATTAATACTCAAACGCAACTTTGCAGTATTTGAATTGTGTCCCATGTACAGGGCACAAAACATAAATGTCGTGGTGACCAACAGAATGATAATTATTGCATTCTTGCTTTTAAGTACAAACATAAATATCAATTTCATAACCGAAGATTTCAGTTTCCTCCTTAAACTAGAAGCATTATGATATGAATTAATCTAGTTGAACGTATCAATTGGGTACAATATCTTTATCATTAGAGCTAGTTTGTAAACACAGTTGGATCAGTCGGTCAATTCTACAGTTATTTTTTTGTAGAAATGATGTTGCCTTTACCAGGTGAAAGAACTACACATTCATAAATACCGTATTGTGATCACTGATGTTAATAAATAAGAATAAATAATAGACACATTGTGCCATATTTTATCACATTGATATAAAGAGCAACAAAGAGTGTTTTCAGCGTATTGTGACTCTGTGTACAAAAGACCCTTGATCAATCTTTAGCATCCTTACCACAGAAAGGCTCTAATAAGAAAATTTGATTCTTTGCAGTTCTGTTTACCACCGTATCTCGGAAGTAAAAGTTTCCCCCTTATATTTCTTGTAATGAAAGCTGTATTTCTAAGTGATGCTTAAGTCCTACATATATATGGTTAAAGCACATTTAAAAAAAAAAATCAAAAAAATCAAAAAAAATCAAATATGCGAAGGATAAAATCGTGTGAGTGATCGTATCATTTTTGACCATATATTTTTTTAGTTCGGCTGCAAGGATTTACGGCAGACTGTTGGCACACCCATTTCGAGTAACTGTGCTCCTTGCTTGGGCGATCTGCAATTGATGTAATACGAGTAAGAAAGTATAGAGAACTTACCAGGACAGGTAACATAACCACGCCTAGTACGTCATGTTTACCTCACATGCATTGTTAATTAACAAGATAATTAGTCACCACGTTAACAGTGTTTACCTTCCTTTATGGAAGTTAAGGTAACTACATGCTCTTCTAAAACAGGCGCTAAATTCGATCTTCTCTTACAAAATGACCAACAGGGACGAGTTACAACAAAACAGCATGATAAGCATGACAATTTCGTTATTCCGATCGTTATTTAATTTTCTTGATAATAACCTACCTGCTTCTCCAGCCGCCGACGTTTACATGTTGTAGTTAATTTGATAGTAACGGCCTTGATCGGAATATCACGATTTCTGTGATACACAAAGATGTCAAATATCGAATTACAAACTTATCATATAAGGGTTTCGTGAGGTGCAAATTTGATGTTTGCACTCATCACCTCTTTCTCTATTCTTGTGCGATATTTATGCCGACGTTTTTATTAAGTTCATTAATGTTTCTTATGGTTTCGTTAACATTAAGCTGGGGCATTACCATAATTAACCTATATTCACATAGTGAGATTTAACGATGAATCTGCAGACGCTTCCTTTTTCGGAACACCTGATCTATATTCCCTTTGTACGTTTGAAATAGTTTTCGTTCAAGTCGTTTTAATGTGATATGTACCCTTGGCTTTACCTGATCATCATTACATAGGGCAGACTTAGCTGGGTCTAACATATCAGACATGGACTGGTGTAAGTACACAGATTGTACTTTACATGGATAATTGACTACAATTAAATATTCAGAGACCACCTTTAGGAAGTCAATAAAGTGTCATTTACTGACTTTAATTTCTTAACATAAGTTTACTTAGTATGAAGTTTACTGCAGTAGGGAGTTTTTGAGTGGCATCTGACATAGACAGTCTCTTCCTCTGCAGGGATAGAAATTAATTTTTAAAATCCAATAGTCAGTCGAGCTAGTAGTTTCCAATTTTACTAGTCTGCGTGCCAATTTTACTAACCCAATATTATTCAAAAGTAAGGTCAAATTTTGACAAGTTAAAAGACTGGTACCTAATTATTTTTATTGATAGTCTCTTACTTCAGGTACAGTTTATATGACATTGGCAGTACATTGAAACTGCTCTCAAGAGACCATGCCACATATGTACATATGATACTTATATGTAAAGGTACTATATATAGCTAAACTGATGATAAATCATGTAACTTAAAGGATAAAAAAGTACTTTTATACAGGTATGGCTATATACAGATAATAAAGAAAACAGCTATATTTGTTTAACATGTTTGCCATGAGATATTGGATTATATCAAATCAACATAGTTCCTGCTTGTCACACTATGTCAAATATCGAAACTTTAATCTACTATTAACCAATCAAAAGAAAACGTTTTACTCACTGCATGAAAAGCCAGAGATTTTTATAAACTATTGCACATATTTAACTACATAATCCATTTCATATTTTGGAACAAATCATCTTACGATATACTAACAAAAAAAACCCGGCAGAATTGCGCAGAGCCTTTTTATCAAGCGTGACATAAATGGAATATAGCGTCAATCGTAATGCTGTTTATTTCCCATCATTTTCGTCTAGGAAGATACTTAAAATTTAATAAAAATGCATTTTAACTTGAATACCAAATTTTCTGTTAGTGCTATGTCAGTATAACAGTAGGAATATTATATGCCGGGACGACAGCTCAGAGGCGCCCGCTCTTTTTCTAAGACAGTAAGAATAGTATATGCCGAGACGACAGCTCAGAGGCGGCCGCTCTTTTATCAAGACAGTAGAAATATTATATGCCGAGACAACAACTCAGAGGCCTCCGCTCTTTTATCAAGACAGTACAAATATTATATGCCGATACAACAACTCAGATGGACCTGTATTGGCTTTTATTAAGGCAGTACCAATACTATATACTGATAAGAAAACAGTCATAAACTGTAAGGTACCATGATCAAAAATGATACAGAAGATACAAATGTAACGTAATGACCAACAGACGGTGGTCAGGCGGGACCAGATTACACATGACGATTATATGGATATTTGGAGTGACAATTCAATGGCAATGACTTTATCTTAATGCGATGTGTCTTCATCTTCATTGATCTGGAATATATATGTATGAAGATATATAACGGACAACTTAACAAACGTGTTCCTATGGATACCGGCTATAGATTCACGACGTCACAGAATGCAAAGAAGGAATCTTAAACATACGTTTGAAGGTATTATAACCATACAACAGGTATACAAATAATAAATAATGCGAGCTTACACATATGTTTTAGCTATGATTACAATTTTCAGGGTCGGAAAGCAACCTTACACATTCGTATGAAGCTATGGTAACCGTCTATGTAAAGGTGATAAATACATAAACAAAAAACAAGTGATGGCAATATATGTGGACAATTATGCAACCTTACTCATTCGTCTTTAACAATAGTTACCGTATATAGGGACGAAACGACACAACACGTTAACAAGGCATCTTACACATACATATCTAGATTTGGATTCTGGTTTGGGAATCTGGGTGATATCCCATAAGTAGAAGATTGTAATATGAATGAACTAAAAACCCATCTCGAAATATAGGTAAGTTGCGTTTTCCCCCGGTTTATCGAGAGTGTTTGTAGTTTTTATGCTAATTGAACTGTGTTTTTCTCCTATCGATTGCTATCTAGCTAGTTGTGATATCGACTTCTAAGGTGAGCCTGCATTTGTCGTCCTGGAATATCCTATTATCAGCCTGGCTTAATATCAAATGGAGACAATGCCACTCTCATACAACCAAATAGACGGAAAATGTTTAAAATAGTGGCTTTAAAGAGAGTAAATTATAGTGCTTCGTTATCGTATCTTTTTAGTCTGAAATTGAAATGAAGCCAATGTGGTCCTTTGACAGACAGACTTGATGGCTGAAAATGGTTGTCAAGGGACAGCCGGAAGTGGACCACTAGCTTGATGGGATCCCGAGACGGCTTTAGATTTCAGCATTAAAGAGCGGGAAATGATCTAATCAAAGTGTAAATGTAGACATAATAAATTTAGATCCTTAATTTCCTATATACATTATCAATGTGTCGATGCTGTATGACTTCTGACTTACGTCCAGAGTATTGTTACAAAGCCTGTTTAGATATATTGTCGCCATCATTGTTCTCACTGAACGGCAGATGCTAAACAAATACTGCGTCACGCAAAACGTAGGTGTCTAGTCCGTGATGACGTTATGAGTTATGGTAGCGTGATTCCATACATAGTCTAGTCCGTGATGACGTTATGAGTTATGGTAGCGTGATTCCATACATAAGACATATTAATATGTGACAAATTACTTGGAGCTATAATAATAAAGAAACATATAGTACTCTAAACACAAATGTAAGGAAGTAGAAAAGTCACACACATCGATATATAAAGAGGTCACATATGTAAGGTTATTTTAACTGACACTATCTTTATTGTTTACAAATAATTAATTCAATTAACTTTATTAATACAAAGTAGATGATTGGTTTTACCTGTTATTTCTGATCAATTACCTTTTAAATACATTTTGTATAAAATAGTTGAACACATCCAAGATCTCTGGCAACATCAATCTGAAGACAGAAGTGTGATATCATGTGATAGGGGTACAGCGCGTGTTAGCTGAATCTGACTCTAAATTTAAACTCGTGTACACTGTAGGTAGTTATTTTATGAATGTAAAAACGAGGGAAAATACCACTTTCAGGTTCCGGTCTTTTATTTAATGATACAGAAAAGACCCTACAATGTAAAGGAATAAAATATATAATTATCTAATCTCACAGGCAGTTGTACATTACTATTTGATATATTTATCACGATTGCATATTAACTTAAATGAGAGTTCACATACATTACATAAATATATTTACTATGAACCATGATATGCAATATCTGGACATACAATTCATTAAAGCGATATGCTGTTATGATGTTACTTGATGTATATAAATAGTTAATGATAAATACTTATTAGTTATACATACAACATTTACATCTAATTAGCGATCAATACATGAGTATTCTGACACCTACCCTGACAATGGGTCAAGGGTCTTAGTAAGAATTTCGTCTGGATTACCAGGACAATGTATCAGCTGAAAATATAATAAACAACTAATAAAGCAATGCTATATATTATAGATCACCTTACGATACATGAATTATAAAGACAACTGAATTCATTCATAAAACATTACGTATTCGTGATCAAATAATGGACTTTATATATTTAGATATATAAACGTTGTTAACATACAATTTGATTATAAATGATTCAAACGAGATTGCTTACAATAGAAGTGCTTTAATTGCACGTACATATTTATGTAAGAACCTACCTAAAATCTGTATCAAAACGACACTGTCATCTGTCCGCCTGTCGGCAATGGCTGCCTCTATTTAACTCCCGCCAAACACGAACAAAACTGACCACAACCACGTGAACCAAAACGACACAATACATGAACACATAAATCGATGACGTCACACAGGTAAATTGGACATACATACACAGGTATATATAACATTAGTGGCTTCTTGTCTACGACGCCAAGGTGCGGTTTCGCGCAACTCTATTTATACCGAAACAGCAGAACTAACGCGGTATTAAAATCGACCCTATTACATGAATATGAGCCGCATAACACCTAAAACATTCTGAATTTCCACAGGAAAATGATGATTGTTAAGTTTCTCATCTAACACAAAGTTCGCGCCCATACGATTTGTCAAATAATTACAATGCAAGATTGTCTACTGCAAAACTAATATCCATATAAGAGTAGTTCAAGACTAGCTGAGAACATCACCAAAAGGCCTAATTTATGTTTGTGGTCCACAAGATTACGTTGTCTCTAATAAGATCTAGGTCATTAAAAAAAACCAGTCGGAATATTTTTTCGCGTTTTCGGAATGTACTACCGGAACAGTGTTGTATTCCTTACATATTCCCGTCTAATGGGAGTTGGACATTAACGCTGTGTTGCTATCATTGTCGAGGAAATGATATATCCTGTATAAAACTCCTGCTGTAATAGGAGTTGTTCATTAATATTTAGGCTGCGTTAATTCTGTAGACAGCTCCTGGTTAAATGGGTGATGTACATTATTATTTATGCTACGTTAATTCTGTAGACAGCTCCTGGTTTAATGGGTGTTGTACATCATTATTTAGGCTGCGTTAATTCTGTAGACAGCTCCTGGTGTAATTGGTGTTGTACATCATTGTTTAGGCTGCGTTAATTCTGTAGACAGCTCCTGGTGTAATGGTTGTTGTACATTATAATTTAGGCTGCGTTAATTCTGTAGACAGCTACTGGTGTAATGGGTGTTGTACATTATAATTTAGGCTGCGTTAATTCTGTAGACAGCTCCTGGTGTAATGGGTGTTGTACATTATTGTTTAGGCTGCTTTAATTCTGTAGACAGCTCCTGGTTTAATGGGTGTTGTACCTTATTATTTAGGCTGCGTTAATTCTGTAGACAACTCCTGGTTTAATGGGTGTTGTACATCATTATTTAGGCTGCGTTAATTCTGTAGACAGCTCCTGGTGTAATGGGAGTTGTACATTATTATTTAAGCTGCGTTAATTCTGTAGACAGCACCTGGTGTAATAGGAGTTGTACATTATTATATAGGCTGCATTAATTCTGTAGACAGCTCCTGGTGTAATGGGTGTTGTACATTATTATTT
>NW_018404396.1:280800-372889 GCF_002113885.1 Mizuhopecten yessoensis
AGGCTGCGTTAATTATGTAGACAGCTCCTGGTTTAATGGGTGTTGTACATCATTATATAGGCTGCTTTAATTCTGTAGACAGCTCCTGGTGTAATGGGTGTTGGACATCATTATATAGGCTGCGTTAATTCTGTAGACAGCTCCTGGTGTAATGGTTGTTGTACATAATTATTTAGGCTGCGTAAATTCTGTAGACAGCTTCTGGGGTAATGGGTGTTGTACATAATTATTTAGGCTGCGTTACTTTTGTAGACAGCTCCTGGTGTAATGGGCGTTGTTCATTAGTATTGAGGTTGTGTTGCTATCCGTGATAAGTAACGGGTAAATTATGTTGACAGCTCCAGGGTAGTAATGGGTGTTGTACATTATATTAAAGTTAAATTGCTATTTGTGTCAGAAATCTGTTACATTCTGTTCACAACTCCCGGTGTTACAGGTGTTATTCATTATTATTAAGGTTATGTTGCTATTCATGTCAGAAAACTGATGTATTCTGTACACATCTCCTGGTGTTATGGGTGTTGTAAATTATTATTAACGCTGTGTTGATTTCTGTGGCAGAAAACTTTTTTATTCTGTATACATCTCCTGGTGTAATGGGTGTTGTACATTACTATTAAGATTGTGTTGCTATCCGTGATAAGTAACCGTCAAATTCTGTAGACAGCTCCTGGTGTAATGGTTCTACGTTAATTTTGTAGACAGCTCCTGGTGTAATGGGCGTTGTTCATTAGTATTGAGGTTGTGTTGCTATCCGTGATACATTTTTGTAAGTAACGGTCAAATTCTGTAGACAGCTCCTGGTTTAATGGGAGTTGTACATCATTATATAGGCTGCGTTGATTCTGTAGACAGCTCCTGGTTTAATTGGTGTTGTACATCATTATATAGGCTGCGTTGATTCTGTAGACAGCTCCTGGTTTAATGTGTGTTGTACATCATTATATAGGCTGCGTTGATTCTGTAGACAGCTCCTGGTTTAATGGGGGTTGTACATCATTATATAGGCTGCGTTGATTCTGTAGACAGCTCCTTGTGTAATGGGTGTTATACATTGTTATTGATGCTACGTTAATTTTGTAGACCGCTACTGTTGAAATGGGTGTTATACATTATTATTTACATGTAGGTTGCGTTAATTCTGTAGACAGCTCCTGTTGTAATGGGTGTTGTACATTATTCCTGGGGTAATGGGTGTTGTACATTAATATTTATGCTGCGTTAATTCTGTAGACAGCGCCTGGTGAAATGGGTGTTGTACATTATTATTAAGGTTGTGTTGCTATCCGTGATAAGTAACCGTCAAATTCTGTAGACAGCTCCTGGTTTAATGGGTGTTGTACATTATTGTTTAGGCTGCGGTAATTCTGTAGATAGCTCCTGGTGTATGCGGTGTTGGTTAATTCTATAGACAGCTCCGGGTGTACTGGGTGTTGTACATTATTATATAGGCTGCGGTAATTCTGTAGACAGCTCCTGGTGAAATGGGTGTTGTACATTATTATTTACATGTGTTGCTATCCGTGATAAGTAACCGTCAAATTCTGTAGACAGCTCCTGGTGTAATAGGAGATGTACATTATTATTTAGGCTGCGTAAATTCTGTAGACAGCTTCTGGGGTAATGGGTGTTGTACATTAATATTTAGGCTGCGTTAATTCTTTAGACAGCTCCTGGTTTAATGGGTGTTGTCCATCATTATATAGGCTGCGTTAATTCGGTAGACAGCTCCTGGTTTAATGGGAGTTGTACATCATTATATAGGCTGCTTTAATTCTGTAGACAGGTCCTGGTGTAATGGGTGTTGGACATCATTATATAGGCTGCCTTAATTTTGTAGACAGCTCCTGGTTTAATGGGTGTTGTACATTATTGTTTAGGCTGCGTTAATTCTGTAGATAGCTCCCGGTGTGTGCGGTGTTGGTTAATGCTATAGGCAGCTCCGGGTGTACTGGGTGTTGTACATTATTATTTATGCTACGTTAATTCTGTAGACAGATCCTGGTGTAATGGTTGTTGTACATACTTATTTAGGCTGCGTTAATTCTGTTGACAGCTCCTGGTGTAATAGGAGATGTACATTATTATTTAGGCTGCGTAAATTCTGTAGACAGCTTCTGGTGTAATGGGTGTTGTACATAATTATTTAGGCTGCGTAAATTCTGTAGACAGCTTCAGGTGTAATGGGTGTTGTACATTATTATTTACATGTGTTGCTATCCGTGATAAGTAACGGTCAAATTTTGTAGACAGGTCCCGGTGTAATGGGTGTTGTACATTATTAATTAGGCTGCGTTAATTTTGCGGACAGCTCCTGGTGTAATGGGTGTTATACATTGTTATTGATGCTACGTTAATTTTGTAGACCGCTACTGTTGAAATGGGTGCTATACATTATTATTTGCATGTAGGTTGCGTTAATTCTTCAGACAGCTCCTGTGGTATTGGGTGTTGTACATTATTATTTACGCTGCGTTAATTCTCTAGACAGCTCCTGGTGAATTGGGTGTTGTACATTATTATTTAGGCTACGTTAATTTTGTAGACAGCTCCTGCTGTAATAGGAGTTGTACATTATTATTTAGGCTGCGTTGATTATGTAGACAGCTCCTGGTTTAATAGGGGTTGTACATCATTATATAGGCTGCGTTGATTCTGTAGACAGCTCCTTGTGTAATGGGTGTTATACATTGTTATTGATGCTACGTTAATTTTGTAGACCGCTCCTGTTGTAATGGGTGCTATACATTATTATTTACATGTAGGTTGCGTTAATTCTGTAGACAGCTCTTAGTGTAATGGGTGTTGTATATTATTATTTAGGCTGCGTTAATTATGTAGACAGCTCCTGGTTTAATAGGGGTTGTACATCATTATATAGGCTGCGTTGATTCTGTAGACAGCTCCTTGTGTAATGGGTGTTATACATTGTTATTGATGCTACGTTAATTTTGTAGACCGCTACTGTTGAAATGGGTGCTATACATTATTATTTGCATGTAGGTTGCGTTAATTCTTCAGACAGCTCCTGTGGTATTGGGTGTTGTACATTATTATTTACATGTGTTGCTATCCGTGATAAGTAACGGTCAAATTTTGTAGACAGCTCCCGGTGTAATGGGTGTTGTACATTACTATTAAGATTGTGTTGCTATCCGTGATAAGTAACGGGTAAATTATGTTGACAGCTCCAGGGTAGTAATGGTTGTTGTACATTATATTAAAGTTAAATTGCTATTTGTGTCAGAAATCTGTTACATTCTGTTCACAACTCCCGGTGTTACAGGTGTTATTCATTATTATTAAGGTTATGTTGCTATTCATGTCAGAAAACTGATGTACTCTGTACACATCTCCTGGTGATATGGGTGTTGTAAATTATCATTAACGATGTGTTGATTTCTGTGGCAGAAAACTGTTATATTCTGTATACAACTCTTGGTGTTATGGTTGTTGTACATAATTATTTAGGCTGCGTTACTTTTGTAGACAGCTCCTGGTGTAATGGGTGTTGTACATTATTAATTAGGCTGCGTTAATTTTGCAGACAGCTCCTGGTGTAATGGGTGTTGTACATTATTATTTACATGTGTTGCTATCCGTGATAAGTAACGGTCAAATTCTGTAGACTGCTCCTGGTGTAATGGGCGTTGTTCATTAGTATTGAGGTTGTGTTGCTATCCGTGATACATTTTTGTAAGTAACGGTCAAATTCTGTAGACAGCTCCTGGTGTAATGGGTGTTGTACATTACTATTAAGGTTGTGTTGCTATCCGTGATAAGTAACGGTCAAATTCTGTAGACAGCTCCTGGTGTAATGGGTGTTGTACATTACTATTAAGGTTGTGTTGCTATCCGTGATAAGTAACGGGTAAATTATGTTGACAGCTCCAGGGTAGTAATGGGTGTTGTACATTATATTAAAGTTAAATTGCTATTTGTGTCAGAAATCTGTTACATTCTGTTCACAACTCCCGGTGTTACAGGTGTTATTCATTATTATTAAGGTTATGTTGCTATTCATGTCAGAAAACTGATGTATTCTGTACACATCTCCTGGTGTTATGGGTGTTGTAAATTATCATTAACGATGTGTTGATTTCTGTGGCAGAAAACTGTTTTATTCTGTATACATCTCCTGGTGTTATTGGTGTTGTAAATTATTATTAACGCTGTGTTGATTTCTGTGGCAGAAAACTGTTATATTCTGTACACAGCTCCTGGTGTTATGGGTGTTGTAAATTATCATTGACGCTGTGTTGCTATATTTGGCAGAAAACTATTATATTCTGTACACATCTCCTGGTGTTATGGGTGTTGTAAATTGTTATCAACGCTGTGTTGATTTCTGTGGCAGAAAACTATTATATTCTGTACACATCTCCTGGTGTTATGGGTGTTGTAAATTGTTATCAACGCTGTGTTGCTATCTGTGGCGGAAAACTGTTATATTTTGTACACAACTCATGGTGTAACGGCATTTGTACATTATTAAAAGGCCGTGTAGTCCTCGGTACCGGGATATTGTTATTTCTACACAAGTCGCCTGTGCATGTGGGGTCAATGGCTACTTAATATAATAAAACTATAATTGTCATCGCCTGTCTGTGGATGAGGAAAGATTAGTGGTCACTAGGGAATATTATTTTCAGGAAAAAACAATAAAAAAATAACACTAATGACAAATGACTCACAATATCACATTACATATTGCCCGTTACGTTATAGCAGAGACAAGTTCTAGGTCGATATGGTATCGTTACTAATTATAGCAGTCGACGTCATACTGGATAATACCATGCAAAAGGCTTTTGTTGTGGCTTTTATTAAAGAATTGACATCAATCCTGCTTCATCTAACCTAGAATTTGTCAATCTATCAGTAATTTAACCACTCAAATATTTATTTCATCTTGAAGAGATAGTACATATAGAAAAGAATATGGAAAAAGCAGATCCATTTTCATTTAGTTGGTTTTCGTTATGTCTTTAAAGAATATTTCTGTACTGATCATGTAAGACTAATTGAGAGGAAACTAGAACCATTTTGTACTTAATATTTTATTCTCTTTTCTTTATCCATGCCAAATGACGGAGTATATTTTGAGGTAATTAGGTAATTCCTAACCTGCATTCTTATATTGCCTGGTTATTGTTACCACTTCATTCGTAGATGTCTATGCAAATTGTATTATCTTTATTCATTAAATAATATATATAATTAGATTAGCTTTGTAACCAAATTTTTAAGTTTTAAGCGCAACACAAATACCGTAGATAATTGAAAATCCTCTTACATGTGCAATACTCTTAAACAACGATCTTGAAAAATCAATATATGGTCCAAACAATGGCTTGTATACTTTAATCCCCAAAAAACTGAATGTATGACTATAAGCAGAAAACGTAATATCCCTGATCAACACTCCTTTATATGAATAATGTTCAAATATAATCTATTTCTTTGCATAAACACATGGGTGTTCATTTCGCAGTAGATGGAAGTTCGACTGAAGATATTTTCTATATATTAAATAAAGCTTCAGCCAAACTAAACATGATACGAAAATTGAAATTTACTGTTGATCGACTCTTGCTACAAACTATGTATTACGCCGTTGTACGACCAGTCTTAGAATATGGAGACCTTATATGGGATAATATTTCAGTTGATTTAAAGAAACAATTAGAACAAATTAAAACAGAAACAGCCAGAATTGTAACTGGGGCTACTAAATTGACCAGTATAAACAAACTCTCAATTGAAGTAGGATGGAGTACACTAACTGAAAGACGCCATAAGCATAAACTTATTTCATTTTAAAAAATGGTACATAATATTACTCTGAATATCTATCCATCCTTATAATTATCCCACCGCAAATAGCAGATACCCATAGGCACAGTACTCGAAAATCAAATAATCTTTCATCTCTCCGTTGCAAAACTATTTACTTTATTTCATTCTTTTTACCTTCCACTATATCATCTTTGAATAATATGCCAATTGAAATCAGAACAAATCCCTCTTTATCACACTTCAAGAAATACCTCGAAAAAGATGCACGACCGTCCCCTCCTTCCTACTATTTTTCTGGAAAAGAATTGCCAAAATCATCCATACCAGACTAAGACTATCATGCAGCACTCTAAATGACCACCTATTTAAAAGACAACTTGTAGAAAGTCCACGATGTGCATGCAGGGAAATAGAGGAAAAAATAACCATTACTTACTCATATGCCCGAACTATAATATTTTATGACAAACTTACTTATTATCACTACCCCACAACACCACAACTAATTTGCTATTATATGGTGATATAAATTTACCGGAAGCAGTTAATCATGCAGCATTTACATCTGTGCAGAATTATATTATGCAAAGCAAGCGTTTTAACTGAAAATATATGATAATCAACGCATATGTACTTATCTTATGTTTAGGCGTACATGACTTCGAGGCGTCATTACCTATTTGAGTATCACTGCTGTTCACATTCATCGAAAATTGTTATATTGTTTACATGTCCCCTTTATATTTCTGCCATTCTACGATTTTTTTAAGTATATGCATTAGAACTTAATTATTTCAAAATTATTTAATGAATACTATATCTGCTGTCAGTATCGTATATCTAACGTAACGAAACGGACATTGCATAAGTACTAAGTATTTGTTTCCGAATCTTTGTTGATTATTTATTGAAAATATAATGTATTGTATATTGCCAGAAATAAATATATAGCGTCCTATATAATCTCAACCAAATAATGATAATGCGCTACCAAAGATTATATGTCACAATATGTATTCATATGAGTATGGAATCAGCCTTACTCATTCACATCTTACCTCTTGACCCTCTTCAGTACCTCCGTTTGATTGAGAGTTTGCACGCATCCGTGTCCTTGTGGTTGTATAGGAGGTTTGTTGCTATGTATCAGTATTTCTAACAGTTCAGTTATAAAGCTATACCGCTTGATTACTAAAGTAAAGAATTTGCAATACTAAACCTAGCCAATAGCGCAGGTGGATTAGTAAATAATGGCAAAATATTTTTACAAAGACATCACTATGTCACATGGCCTACGGTAACGGGGATCGAACTTGCAGTATGAACCGGGCTATGCGACTCTTTACGAATTTGATATGTTACTTATGCAAAACTAGAGTGATAATGCTAATTTTAGATCAAATTCGGTCTTTGAAGCTCTGTAAGTTTTGCCCTAACTTGAAGTTGTCCTCATTGCGAAAAGAAGTTAACCGTCAGTTGTTCATATTCAGTTGATCAAGGTCTCGGTGGCTTCATGGCCTATTTGTTAATCCTTGCTAATATTACTCAACAGAAAACCGAGGCCATATACATGTGCAACCAGTAACAATTTACATATGTAATGCACGCAGCTGTCAGGGGTGTTTATGTAACACGCTGTTTTAGCTGTCTGCAATATATTTTATTGTATCCAATGGTTTGAAAGTTTTCTTAGGTTTTAGCAGCTCACTTGGAGTTTCAGCGTCTGTCCTGGTGGGGAAGTATTTTTTTGGTCTAACTTCGCATTCAGTTAACTTCAATTCCAAACAAATTTTACGAACAAAAAATCCTTGTACTACTCACGTGTTTGTGGAGGTCAGTGACAGTAGGGGAAGAACACTGTTTAAAAGGGTTAAGAAAAAGATGTTCATGGTGTTAGATACAATTATTCATACCATAGTTTTTTCAGTTTTTTTTTTATAGTAGTCAGTATTGGCTCAATTTGCCTATCATATTGTTGTTTGGAAGAAAGCATGAAACATTTCTTACTTAATACTACTGTGGTAAATTGTGACTTTTACAATATTTCATTTACATATATATAAATGAAGCTTCGTTAGAAAAAATAATAAGTAAATGAGTACACGTGCGATTGTTATTTAGCGTACATATTAATTTTTATTTTTCATGTCTGAAATATTTGGTGCTTAGAACCGAGCCATTTCATCATCGTACTATTACATATAGTATATATATATTTGTTTTTGTAGTTTTATGATTGATTTTCCAAGCTATGTGGTTATCCACTCTCAACTCGTATACTTCATGCAAATCTCTTTCTCATAAACAGTAATCATCCACACTCTCTACCAGGACAAACTTTTTCATTCACTTCCACTCTCACTTTTGTGTTAAGTGTTGGTGGTGAGTCAATATTAGTCAGTGATAGTAATATACATTCATTTTTATTTCAATAGCTGTACATGGTTACTAATGCGATTTATGAGTAACCTCAGTGGTCGGGTCAATCGATACCGACAAAGACATACCCGTATATTGAGATAATTTGATAATCATTGTATCGATGAACAGTCATACGTGCAGTTTTAGTGGTCGGACCAATCCCTACCGACATAGACATACGCATCTATTGAGATACTAATGTTGGAATGAATTCTGTTAATTTTAGTTTCAGTATTTGAAAAAATATAATCATACATTGAGATACTTCTATAACCTCATGAACAGTATGTTAAGTGTAGTCCGAGCGGTCGGGCAACTCCCTACCGACACAAATCTAGACATGTTAATTTATGGAGATAATTTTGCAATAATATAAATCAGTTTTATAGTATTTGAATATCATAGCATGAGTTGCTTGACCAGACGGATAGAGTATTTTATTTCAATTTAGGAATTTACATTTTCATATTTCCCGCTCCTGAGTATATATCTGTTGTCCCCCGCTAATTTTTGCATGTAAACCTCGCGTGGTAGCGTACGGAATGCCGTGCAGTCAGGCTGCATTGCAAGTCCGTTGACCGACATCCCAGGAGACGTTTTACTGTTTCCAAAGCAATTATATTATTTGATATAAGATATAGATATCAAATCATGTGATACAAATCATGGATACAAACTTAACTATCTTTCTTTTTTAAATTTTAGATTACCAAATGCAAACTTCTCTGTACATCTCTATGAGAGGTTGTTGGGTTGCTCCAAATAACAACTAGCAACAGCAGCGCAACACTAATGATGCTGCAAATGTATATGGTGAATTTATATCTATATTTCCCCAAAGAGGGCGGATATAGAATATCTTATATATAAAATATTTAAGTCCTTATATTTTCTTGATATCACTGTGAAAAATAATATCTTAATGTTTGAATTGTTCAACATGAAAAAGCAGAAAAAAATGTTAAATTTACACAAGGCGTCAAAGTTCACGAAAACAAGGGTGTTTTTCAGTTTAATTATTTTTCGATACTTTCAAATCGTGTTCAAACATACTTATGAAATATACTTTTATGATATCTTTTAACTTTTTAACACCAAAAACATTTAAATAGAATTTTGAAATATTGATCGTTGGATTGGAAAGCTGCAAATAAACAAAGTCTAACAACTAAACCGGTTTATTACAAGGACGATCAAAGTCCTATGAAATTAAGACACACTTTTTCATATACTTGGCCTGATGGCTACGGCCTATGGTCTATGACTTGCAATTGGATAGTATACATCTCATATTACAGGTCCTGACCTAAAGATACTTTTTCTTGTTTTGTGTTTTCTTTTTTGACATTGTCATGTGATCCTTGAAAGAGCACATATGCCATACTTATAAATTCAACGGCTTTTCGATACATCTCATTATGATCAAATATAACAGGCCTAACAATTAACAAAATATAAAATTTTCAATAAATTTTATAACAGTTTTCTTCGGGGAAATATAGTTGAAAATTTACCATAGTCATTTGCAGAAATAATCAAGTTGCGCTGCCGACGAGCGTTAGGGTTATCATAACAACAGAAGACCTGTCGTCATGATGTTCAAAAAGGCTTGGAACAAAAATTATAAAAACACTTAAATAAATTTAAGTTTTCTGTCTGTGTTTCAACATCACATAAATCGTGATCTGTATTTGATATCAGGACATGACATTGTCAATCCTGTGTGTAACTGCATCGAAAAATAACTACAAATGAAACGGTCAATTGCAGAACTAAATATCAAATGGATGTTTTGTGTAAATACTCAAATGATACAAAAATGAATCTATCGAGAGCTGTTACAAATATCAATTTCTTCATGACCGTTCTTACAAAGAACTATGAGTTTCACGTGAGAATTGTTTTTCGAAACGCCCAGCAAACTTCCATTGGACATAATATAGGTGATATATTAAAGCTTGTTTCATATAGACCAGTCACTTCAAAACATCTAGACACTAAGATGCGACGATGTGTGCCGCCATTTTCCCTATCGGACCAGTATGACGAATCACGTGACTTCCCAACTTGTGATTGTTATTGACGTTTTTCTTCAATAGAGTATTTGCAGTTTTCTCACCAGGAATCTAAGACATGGAGCCGACCAATGCCTAATTGTTTACTTACTACCATACTGAAGTAAGTAAAGGTTATTGCATGGTTTTCGAGTAACAAGGGATTTATTACACCCTCGCTTCGCTTAGGTGTAATAAGTCCCGAGTGACGAGAAATCATGCAATAACTGGCTTACTGCATGCTTCCCAACTCGAACAAAACAGAAAATTGAGTAAAAAATGTTCACCTGGACAATCTTTATACCTACCCTACACTGCAGATAATTTACATGTACCTGTATGAGTGAGTACTAATCAAAACCAGGTAAGTTTGTCCTTTTTCTCAATAGCCAAGTCTGAGTGTATCCTTCAAAATGGATACAAATGTTTTTGGATTATCCAGCTTCAGTGTCAGGGAAGGTAAGGAGTGTCTGTTCAACAATTAGAACAAAATACGGTTAAAAATGTTGAATTTCTGACTACATTTTCAGTTTAATTTTCAAGATGTGGCAAAGGTTCAGGATATTGAAACCATTTTCATACATACAATGTAAGGGTTTATCAATCTCTAAGGAATTCCATTTCTTTCAATGAACGGTGTATTTGAATGTGCAATTTAATATAAAGAAACAGCTCCTAAAGATTATATTTTTTTCCTGGAAATAATTATCCTCTCATGTGATAAGGAAATCAATAACGCTGCCGTCTCAGTAATTTTGTTTGTTTGATTTACAAACATGAAATTACCATTTTTAACTTTTCCTATTTTAAATGTATCAATTAAGTTGATCCTTTCCACTGTATTGACTTCATCGTTACTTACTTATTGATTATCTCCCCTTTCTTACAGCATGTGTGACCACAGTCCACTGGGCACACCCCTTTTCATGGTCATGTAATCATGATTGGCCATGAAAGGGGGTTATGTGTGCAGAAGACTGTGGTAGCAAGTGATTTATTGCCCCCAGTTTTCTATTGTGAGAGGTGGGAAGTATGCAGTAAGGTCAATGACGAAATAGCGATACAGTTGAACAATTTCTATTTTTTTGTATTGTATAAATGTGTTGATGAGCGTTATTTTAGATTCACAGGAAAGTGTAGAAGAATGTATAATCTACCGTGTGCTACCTTGTCTATGAAGAAGAATGTATTATTGATTGTGTACTACGTTGTTGATCATTATGTGTTTTCTCTATTTCAAGCCTGCGATTCCCATATACATTCATTTAACATTAAGTCTATACAGTTAACACGTGTTAAGACATATTGCGAGTAATATCCCAATACACTGATAATTCTGTATTTACTTTAGCAGCTCAATGATTGTTTTAGCGGTTGTCCTTGTGAAGAAGTGTTTGTTTCCAATTTCAGCTCAATTTTTTGTTCTAATTTTGAACGTATAAAAGAAATGCATACATAATGTCTTAGAATGCTACGACATATTCAATATAAGACAGATTTTCTTTGAAATATAACTTAAGTTTAAAATGTTTTATTTTTATTGCGTCTATGTTATCCGAATTTACGTTGTATAAAAACTTACATTTCATCCTTGAAATAATCACGAATTAGTACGTTAGTGAAGGAGAGGAGGATTACAAAAAATGAAGAGTGTGCAAAATAGGTTCTTTAAACGAACTCATGCGGCTCTACATTGCAAAAAGGAACTAGCTTTCAGGTGGAGGTAATTAGCTGCAAATCCTTTATTGAAGAATATGTCAATTAACAATCACAAGTTGGGGAATCACGTGACTCGTCATGACGGCATGGTCGTCAAAATATCCTAACTGACTACAGCTTATATTATACGGTGTACATGTTTACCCAGTCCTTGGTGCATGTCTTTAAATCAATTATGATTGAACTGTTCATTGTTTTCTGCTTCATAGAATTACTACCAGACATCATTCAAGTTTTCGTTGTATTTAGGGAGCGAGGTACACGTCCTTGAAGTATCAAGGTACATTTGCTTTATATATCATGACCCATATAAGTGAGAGTCACATAACAATGATCTAAAAATTATCATTTTTTTTTTTATTGAAATAGCAGAAAAGTATAAAGTTAGCATGTCTTCAAAAATGAGTCTGTTCTAGACATAAGATTAAGATTAAAGGTAGGCTCAACGCCTATGAAGATTTAACAGTAGCATCAGCCCCGCGTGGAATTTCAAAACAAGATAAATACAAAAATGTATGGGTGTAGGAAGCTTAAATAAGGAACCGTTAGTTACAGAATTCATTTTAGGATAAATGGGACCTCATTGACTTACATCTGGGTGTTAAAGGTGCGGTAACACAATTCCTTCTAGAACATTTAAATGACATAATTACTATAAAATTATATCATCATCGTGTGCAACATATTGCAACTTTCATTTTGATACCGAATATTACACTTTTTCAAGGAAGAATTGTTCTTTTTATTGAAGATTTCAGCAGAAAAGTATGTGAAATTTCATTACTAATGAGAACATTTCCATTTTCGACACGTTGATTTACGTTGTTCTAAAACCAGTCTTTATTTCATACTTGCTTAAAAGTTGGCTACCAATAATATCTTTCAACATCAGAAATTTCAAGAAAATCGACAACCGGTAAATTTGTCATATTACACTTTTGATTCAAAAAAAGAAAAACATCACTCATTACGAAAGGTCCTTGGGTCTTGTAATTTGGCCAGTAGGTTGTTCATGTAAATGAGTTTGAGTGTTGAAAATGTTGATGACCTTGACCTTCGTTCAAGGTCACAAAAATCAAATGTGCTGAAATAACTTTTTCGTATGGGGAGTCAGACAAGGATACCTTTCCTTGCTTTACGTGTTTAAAGTTAACTATATAAATAATGTAATATTCCTCCATATTTTGGTTAATGAATGGGCAATAGGACAAATAAAATAATAACTAAAGATGTAAGCCAAAGACTTACTAATACCGACACTCCAATGTAACCCAGAACTGTAAGCTAAAGGCTAACTAAGGCAAAGCATTGCAAAGCAATCCATAGTTCACCCCCCCCCCTATCCAGTAAATAATGTTAATTTTATTCGTAATGTTTTAAAAGTTCATATTTTCACATAATGTTGACTTAGAATGTATAGTCTTGCAACAACTTTATTCTCTACAAATTATTAATTTTCGAATTCAGATAGAATCGGAATAAGCATTGAAACATGGAAAAAATTCAATTGTTTACGTTGTAAAAATGACGTGTGCTGCCGAAGCAAAGTTGTCTCAATATAAAAAAGGGTACATTTACAAGTATGCTTTAATCTATGTAAAGTATTGAAAACATATAATTATCAAATATCTCAACACGTTCAATATTTGACACATATTCTACATGTACAAATAGTGGTATTGCCAGAAATGTTCATTGTGTGTGATGGCTAATATGACTTCCTAAGTGTTAGCGTGTGAAAACAGTGAAAGTGGGAGAGAGAATATACATGAATAAATGTTATGCATGGTCTAGAAAAAAGTGGCCAAAAACATTGTGTTGTACAATGTAATAAAACAATCACAAACGTTTTTTTTTTTATATACTGAACAAAAAAAGAAACGCACAAAGTCCCCCCTCCCCTGCAGTACACCTTAGCTGTGAGGAAATAATGGAATATTTGGTCAGGTATTACATCAAGAACGATCTTCCTTCTCAACAATCTACCCTAAAATCAGCCAAGCGTGACGATGTCATTGTGTGACTTTGTGAGTTTCTTTAGTCCAAATCACGCAGCGTGATCAAGCCAAGCCGGAGTTTTTCAAACAAATAATCTCAACGGATACTCTAAGTTCAGCCACATTAAGATTCCACGTTGGCATTTTGATTTTGCCATTGACTGAGATGCCACGCTTAACGCAAATTCAGAGGGGTAGAGAAATTGCGATGTTGATGGATGGTCATAGCCAAACTGTTGTCGCACGGCAGTTTGGTGTTTGCCCGTGTACAATTAACCGTCTCTGTACACGTTTCCATGCTACTGGGATAGTTTCCGATCGTCCCAGGAGCGGTCGTCCGCGTGTAACGACCGCACGACAAGACAGGACGATTCGATTGTTGCACTTGCGCAACAGATTCAAGACTGCTCTAGAGACTGCGTCGCATACCTTAGGTACTCATGTAAGACCCATTAGTCCTCAAACTGCCAGGAACCGCTTGCGTGCCGAGAGAATCATTGCGCGCCGACCTTATTTCGGGCCACCTCTGACACCACGGAGGCGGCAAGTGCGTCTTGACTGGATGCGCAGACATGGCCCGAATAGGTTTGGTATACGTCGATGGAGGCGTGTGATGTTCACCGACGAGTCTAGATTCTGTCTGTATCGCTCAGACGGAAGAAAAAGGGTATATCGCAGACGCGGTGAGCGTTTCGCCGACGCATGCGTGGTTGAACGCGATAGATTCGGTGGGGCTTCTGTAATGGTTTGGGGAGGCATCTCCCATGGAGTAAAATCCCCCTTAGTGGTCCTGGATCAAAACCTCAATGCCGTTCGATACAGAGACCAGATCCTCCAACCACATGTCCTTCCACTTCTCAGACGTCATAACCTAATTTTCCAGCAAGACAATGCTCGACCGCATGTTGCCAGAGTATGTCGTGATTTTCTCACGGTAAACAACGTTCAGCCTCTAGAATGGCCCCCATATAGCCCCGACATGTCTCCCTTTGAGCATCTGTGGAATGAGCTGGACAAGCGTATTAGGAAATGTTAAAAAAAACAACAACTAACCGCGCCCAGTTGATCGGTGCATTAACACAAGAATGGAACAACATTCCCTTAAGGCGAATACATGTTCTCATGAATTCAATGTATAGAAGAATCCGTGCAGGGATTCGTGCAAAAGGTGTCCACACCAGGTACTGAAGTGTCATTTTGTTTTTCGCGGGTATCCCACTTTAAGTAACTACTGATGACACGAGTGACGTCACACAGACTTTTCTTCTACAGTATTTTAAAGAGTAGACTTGTCCCTTCATATTGATATAAAATTTTGTATAAATTTCCGAAAATATCATAGGCTATTGATTGCATAATTTAATTGTGCGTTTCTTTTTTTGTTCAGTATACTTGTCAATGCATATATACACTTTATGAACACATTTTAAAAGGGATATTCGTCTCGTGAATGTTCCTTTTTACAGAAAGGTTTGTCCCATGGTTGCGGGAAGGTGTTTAACCCCGTACCCAATTTGTACCGGTCACATTCTGGTTATAGATATGTCCTGGTGTCTATAAATAATGCCGAGATGCCAACAAATATTTCTTCATTTACATTCTGAATATTGGCATGTGTGCATTTAACTTCTGATGATGAATAATTACTGATTCAATAAGTTTCAACACGGACTTAGAAATCATATTCCTTGGTTTCATAGTGCGTCAAGAAGTTGCAGTTGCCTGACGGCCTCTCTCTTGGGGCCCCTTTGGAAACTTTGCATCTCGGTCAGACCACTTGTGTTTACTGCCTCGTTTCAAAACCGTCAGGTGACGTTATTGGCGCTATTTTTAACAGGGCTTCCTCGAACAATTCAAGTGGTCAAACTGGACATTTGGAACGGACTATGAATATGGTGATAGCAAGGTAACATAATAGGAAGTGCATACAAAACATACATTCATTACAAAAATATGGCTCGTCACGTGATGTCCCTTTAAGCTTTGAATTTTTTTCAAATTTAATGAAATTTTGTACTTTTTAGAAAATATATTTGTAAAGCTGATGCCAAATAGGAATTTATCACATACTTGAGTACTGTGTTATCCAGTGAATAAACCCATGTTATATTTTTTGCGTATTAACCCATGTAATATGATATATCAGCCCTGTGATGGGTTGTAAATTTCAATTGTTTCAATTGTAACGTCACGCCTGGGACAAGTACATGACGTCACAGACTTGCATACTGGAGTCAAAATGGCGACTTTTTACATTTTAAGGATGCATGAAAATTGTCATTTTACACAAATAAATGCCTCAAATCTTGATTTTGTGATAAAAATGATCTTACACTCGCTTTTATTTCATATGAAATTAATGTTACTTGAAACGAACTTTTCATTCTAGCTCGCCAGAGGCTTGCTTCATTAAAATATTCTTAGATTCGTTTCATAAATCTCATATGAAATGGAAACTCATGTAAGATCCTATATGTATACCATGATCGTGATCTTTTTCTGATCTTGCTCGAATTTGTTAAGATTGATTGACGTCACCTTGTTACCATGTTCTCAACCTGGTCAAGAATGTTATTGTCATAACCAGGCTTACTGTGTTTTGTTTTTAAATTTGGGTCAAGTGCCTCATTATCGTGAGCAATATTTACTGTGACGTGTACCTTGATGAAGTGTTGGCATTGAAGTCACCTCGTTACTGAGTCCCTAAGCTTGGCCAACTTTTTTTCCCTTGTCATGGAATCGATGTTATTTCACATTCGTTACTTGTGTCATTACCGTAACCAAGGTAGCGAGAAGCTTGCATATTATTGTTGAAGTGTAAGAAAATATCAAGAAATGAAGCTGACGAATAAGGGTTATACTGAACATGAACACAGAAATGAAACACCACACTAATAAAACTTGCATTGCTTTACTCTATGCTGCTGGCAAGAAAATTGCAATTGGTAATTTTGTTAGAATTACAATTTTTTGATTGATATACTTGTGGTCATGGAGGAATATTGATAACCGTGCACAATTTGTAACTAATTTGTTTTTTTATTCTTACGAGGCCGAACTTATTCAAAGGCTACCTCAAAAAAAGAGGAAAGATACATGTATATTGATGATGGTTTGTCCTTGAGTAACAACCATTGTGAACCAGAATCGCTAGAACTAACTGCATCTTATATTTCATCCAGAGCTTGAAATAAAAGATGATTCTTCTCTTTCAGTTTTATAGTTATTTAGACATTTAGACAATTAGTTACAATATGGCTATTTTAGTCACCTCGCTACCGAGCCCTGTTCCCCCAGCAGTGTCGTAGCAGTCTCCTTCGATTAAGTTAATATGTCCAGGTTATTTCGCTACTCTACGTATCAGGATTATTTTCTGTGTATACTCGAACCGTTTATCAATTATATACTTAAACAGTGTTCGGCAATGAGCGGTTAGCACCTTCGCTGAGCTGTTTTCATAAGGCCATGAATTCCATCTATAACATATTTCATAATAGGTGTCCTGCCATGAATAAAGACTTGTTCGCTGTGTCTTAAAATGTTGATATCATAATCCCTTCATTGTATTTGACAGGTTACGTCATGATGAGTGTCACATGTGATGTTGAAAACGATTACACTTCCGGAGAACCACGTCGTCCCCGTTAAGTCTTAATTTGTTTTGTGGGAATTCATGTATCTTTAGTGTCTGATGTTCGTATTGATTTTGAGTTCGGATTTGTCCCTGTGGGTTGACGCTGTAGATGTATATATCCTTTTCCTTATTTTACTTTAATAGTCTGGAGGTGAAACATTCCATAGAATTTTTGCTATTTTCGCATTGGTATATCTTACTGGTCACTATCTTAATGAAGCTTGAAAGTAAAGCCTCTGAAAGGGAAGGCCTAATAGCTGAACGTGTTGGCTATTGGCATACATTTCCTAAACGGATTTCAGATACATCTAAAGGCATGTTACTTGTACTTTTGGTAACATTTTGATTAGATGACCGAGTGTGTTTGTAACATAGATTATATCATAATACCACCTACTAGTACATGTAATACGTAATAGCAAGTATGTTTTTGCTTTTGAAAC
This sequence comes from Mizuhopecten yessoensis, assembly GCF_002113885.1. Lineage (NCBI taxonomy): Eukaryota > Metazoa > Mollusca > Bivalvia > Pectinida > Pectinidae > Mizuhopecten > Mizuhopecten yessoensis. Next base: position 298,868 of record NW_018404396.1, read on the forward strand.
CGGCCTCACTTACTAATTTCAAGCAGACTATGAAAAATGTTTTTAATATATATCATCGCCATGACTAAACAAAATTCCCTTTAAACCAATTAGAATATCAGAAGGAATAAAGGTACAACATTTCTGATAAACTAAAGAAAAAGTAAAAGTGTCGAAATGTTTTCAGATATAATGCTTAATAGTTTTGTGCGAGCAATGCGTGGCTAATGAAACATAACAAAAAAAGGAATCATTGCTGTTTTATACAATCTATTTCCATCCTAAAGTCACATTTACATGTAAATAACAGATTATGCAATCTCATTTATTAATAAATATATTACAGATTTGAAAAATAGAGATATCTTTCGTCAACGTTGTGGTCATTCCTTGTGCCAGATATACAAATGAGCATTTATGTATAATCATAAAATAATAATTATCCATTTCAAACATGTATGCAATCTTTAACTATTAAATCAACAAACACAATCCATTCATGCAATATGTACATTATTTAATTATTCTCTCTGTATTTACGTTCAATCTTTCACACACAAATCCTTTCTAAACGTTATTAATACATTCAGTAACACAAATTCTAATAAACATTGTATATTCAAATTCCCCTCACATCCATTGCGTCTGACTCAAAATTCAAGTCACACAATAATACTTCAATTTCACAACTTTACGTAACGGGTTGAATACCAATGGGAAATTAATTATAAAGGACAGTGTTCATATAAAACGGACTTGTTTTTAAAAAGTTGATTATCATTCATGAATATTTCACTACTTAATTAGGTCAATTCTAAAAAAGTTTTTTACTTCAATAAAAATATTCTAAACTTTATTACAGTACAGTTATTTTTTCTTGAATTAAAATCTCCCGATTTATTTTCCGTGATAATACTTGTGTACTCAAAGCTAATCCGCATTCATATTTATGAACAAATTACAAATTTAATTACGCTTAATCAATACTAGTGAAACAATGTTTGATGTGAAATAATTACATCCTGCAATCTTTTGACAAAACCTAATATCTTTAAAAGTGTATAATGATATTGGGTTTGTTTACTAATGGAAAAGCGAATTTGAAAGCCTGTTTGATACCAATTCTGAAGGAAAACAATCCATACACATCACTTACACGACGGAGTCAGTACTAAGAGAAACAACACTTCTTAAATAATTAAATGACGGCCTTATATAAGAAATGTACAGAACAAACAGTTTCAGCAAATACTCTATGTAATTACTGGCATATCATTTATTATTTGAGATCAGTAATTGTCATTTCACACGCGAACAGCCGAACATTTCTCACATACGGTACTATATCACACCACAACTACTCCGATGTCCAGCCGTTGTGCCGAGAACAGCGATATATCCTGTCACGCGTGTCAGGACTTGATGTCCAGATAATTAACGCGCCGGACATGGAAACAGACCTGCCAGAATCAGCTGACCACCGATCTGTCACCGATAGCGACCCAGCCAAGAACGGTTAAATGCTACACGACATCAACAATTGCTGGTACGTTACACCGCATGGCAGACCATCCGGTGACTGGTCCCTATATACCGTCTACGATCTGTCCTTGCAACGAGACAACGCTGGTAGTCTAGTATGAGAATTATTTCGACAGAGCTTTCGAGTTTTCGCCTGGTTCTGTTTCACGACAAACTTGTAAGATATCACACTTGGTCATACATCATGAGGAACGTTTCTTTAGAGTCATCATAAGGATATGTTCACGACACACATGATATCACTTAAACTTTTACAATTGCTAACTGTCGTGGTTGTGTCTTTATTGTGTCTAAATATCAAAACATGACAAGGAAAATATAATACTAATAACGACGGCATCACCATGGGTACGGCGTCATGATCGTAATGATTGTTCATGTCCAATACCTTCTCTCTCTATATATAATATACTATATATCACCCTCAATTTTATTGTTGCGATATTGGTTTATAACGAACTGTAGGTATTTAACACCCAGAGAGCCACATCGCAAAATCTAACAAACCAGAAACCAGAAGCTTACTTATCTCTTCCCTTCTCATCAAATATATGGAAATACATTGTGAATTCAACTGATGCATGCCCATTAACATAACAAAATGACACCATTCGTGTTCCAAAGACAAACATAAGTTAGCCATGTAAATGCTTTGAAATATTCAAAACATAATCTACAATGCGCTCGAGACCACGTCAGCTTTATTCAACTTACTACCAGCTATTCTGAAGAATATGTGTAGCGTTTCGATTGCTAGGGCACGTTCTAATACCTTCCATCTTCAACAATGCTTCCTTAACGTAATCTTTGCAGCATAGCTTGACCATTTGGCAACTCTTCACTCCGTTCCTGAGGCAATAACAGTTTTCACTCACTGACAACACTACCGCAGGCCAATTTTGTTTACAATGAAATGGTGTGTCATGCGCATGTGATATCAGAATGACGCAAACATAAACAGTATAAAACGTATGGTCAGACAGGAGAAGGAATTCCCTCGTCTATTAGTAATTATACATTTTTTTCAAGAATATATATCAACGAAATCCGGCCGCCCTTTTCCGTAAGTAGACAAACTTAATATATGTATGCATTGTTTGAAAAAAGGACATAAAAACATTCTTCACTTTGATAGCACTTTGACCATGATGATGTCCGTGTTATTCTATTGAATTACATTCTCATTTCATATGAGCGTTTTCTGAAAAATTAAGAGATAAAATGCTTCACTATTTATTATCATCTTCAGTCAAATTGACCATGCTTGGCAGCTGTAACCAGTTCAAACCTTAGATATTTTCTAGTCAATGTACACGGTATCAGCTACCTGGATTTTTTAGAGCTATATTAACGCATCTCCCCCACTTTCATGTCCATGATTCAAAAAACAATATTACATCATTCTTTCGTCTCGGTAATGTTTCACGGGAAATTATAACAGTTATCCGCCGTCTTATTTCAAAGTTTTACAGTGAATCGCCGGTACTGCTTCGCTGGAAAATATTACAGTTATCAACAGGTCATGTTTCACAACAACATATCAAAGTGGTCCGCCGGTAATGTTTAGTGGTAAAGTATAACAGTGACCATCGGTTATTTCGCGGTTAACTATTACGGTGATCCGCCGGTCATGTTTCGTGGTAAAGTATTACAGTGATATGTCAGTCATGTTTCGTGGTAAAGTATTACAGTGATATGCCAGTCATGTTTCGTGGCAAAGTATTACTGTGATATGCCAGTCATGTTTCGTGGTAAAGTATTACAGTGATATGTCAGGTATTTTTTGTGGTAGTGATATGTCAGGTATTTTTTGTGGTGAAGTATTACGGTGATATGCCAGTCATGTTTCGTAGCGAAGTATAACGGTGATCCACGTGTCATGTTTCAAGGTGAAGCATTACATGCCGGTCATGTTTTATTGTAAAGCAATTGTTCAGCATAACATTGATCCATTGATCCACCGGTCATGTTTCTTGTTAAAGTATAACGGTGATATGGCAGTTATGTTTCCTGGTAAAGTATTACATTGATATGTCAGTTATTTTTTGTGTTAAAGTATTACAGTAATATGTCAGTTTTTTGTTGTTGTAAAGTATTACAGTGATATGTCAGTTATGTTTGTTTCGTAGCGAAATATAACGGTGATATGGCAGTAATGTTTCGTGGTAAAGTATTACAGTGATATGTCAGTTATTTTTTTGTGGTAAAGTATTACAGTGATATGTCAGTTATTTTTGTGATAAGTGTTACAGTGATATGTCAGTTATTTTTTGTGGTAAAGTATTACAGTGATATGTCAGCTATTTTTGTGGTAAAGTATTACAGTGATATGTCAGTTATTTTTGTGGTAAAGTGTTACAGTGATATGTCAGTTATTTTTTTGTGGTAAAGTATTACAGTGATATGTCAGTTATGTTTCGTGGTTAAGTATCACATCGATATGTCAGTTATTTTTTGTGGTAAAGTATGACAGTGATATGTCAGTTATTTTTTGTGGTAAAGTATTACAGTGATATGGCAGTTATTTTTTGTGGTAAAGTATTACAGTTATATGTCAGTTATATTTGTTTCGTAACGAAATATTACGGTGATCCGCCTGTCATGCTTCGCTGTTATGTGTTACAGTTATCCGCCGTTCATGTTCCTGGTAAAGTGTTTCAGTGATCTGCTTGTCATGTTTCGTGGCTATCACGTTCTATGACATGCTTTATCATATTTTTACATACATATAATGATAACTCACATGGATATATAACTTGCACTTCATTCGTTTGGCTCAGCTAACGATTAACCATATGTATATACAGAAAGATGAATATATTTACTTACAACATATGATCGGGAATGTAACTATCACATTTTGGATCTACCACAGGCGATCCACACAGTAAAAGTTGATACAGCGGCGTCCACACCATATACTCTGATATACACTACTGGGACAGGCGGGAATACTGACGACACGTCACTTCCAGTACCAATATATACATATAAGGAAAAATGTTAATGTCGTCATGCAAAAACCAGTATTGCTAATGACGTAATTCACAGCCATATTCATTGTAGTTTTCAGTCCTAGTTCTGTGTCACGAAAATGCTACGAGGATGGGAGGGAACTTTATGTTTCTGTGTCTATGTCATAACGCGTGACAGTATTTCCATGTCTATGTCATAGGTCATGACATGATTTTACTTGTCTTGATGACCGGATGCCAGTAATCAGTGGGTCGGTGTGGATGTTCCATTATGTCGTACCAATGATCCAGTTGTTCTCCGTGACTGTACCAGCCAAGCTCTACCTGCAAACAAACGACAAAATCCATGACACTTTGAACTGTATATTATGGAATTACCAACACATAAAAAATAAAAACATAATAATGATGATGAATTTTTTCATTCATATCGGATTACCAAATATGGAAGGGAAAGAGAAATGCCCTCAAAGTTTTTTGGGCAACTATCTTAAGGTTTCGAAGCTGTATACAGTTTCTTTTTGCATTAATTGCATTTGTGGTATTTGCTATTGGATTTTCCCTGCTATTCGATATATGACGCCGACACAATACGCTGATAGACAGTGCTAAAATGCCCATCACCACAACCGCCACTAGTCGTGAATGCGGGGCTTCCCGGAGGTTATATAGTACGCGCAATGATAACGGAGTACTGGCGACACACCTAGGTCTTCACCTTGTTGTTGGCTGGACAAACAACTGTGTTTATGTCACTATCAGACCTGTTGCTGATTCTTTCCCCTGGTATTTGTACCAAAGTGTCATTCAGGCGAATAAGCAGAGCAAACAGAAACTAATCTCAGCATAAATGTCGTTATCAGATTGCCTTTAAAACTGCCTTGCCTCCATGCGGCAACAGTGTCGGATACAAAAGCATGTAAGCTTACCTGGCCTATTTTCTGTATTCCCATCATCATGTCTTTGTGTATTACATGGAATACAAACACATGACCTAGCAGCTTAGGATTTTCACGATTAATTTCAAACACACATGGGTGGTTCCATACAGGATCCTGTGTATTTTGCCGGACTTTCGTCTTGTGCTTTGCTTCCCTCATGCCGTTAACATACATCTCCACTTTGACGTAGGGGTCTGGAAAGAAAGAGGAAACTGTCAATTAGCATTCTTTTTGTTGGAAGAATCTGCTCATTGATAACGCCCTATTTTTACCTGGGGAACTCAAGAAAATAGAAAAATATTAACAATAAAGAAGTTTAGAGAAGTATTAACCAAATCGGAAAATAGATTTCTGAAGAAAATCAAGCTTATATCGCAAAGCATAAGCAGTAATGCATACCAGTTTTGCTGTTAAGTTTGTATGTCAAACCATCTTAAACGTCTAATGGTGTCATGTTCAAACAGACTAGACTTTTTTTTTTTTTTTTTTTAAGACTGCATTTGTGCATCCTTTAAGCACAGCTTCCAAACTGTGTGCTAATGTGTTTGTGGTGAATGGCAACCTTTTTACCTCCAATTAAGTGACATTCAGTTTTACGTAGTAAGCTCTTTATATCGTAGCATTTATTTATGTAGAAAGGTCAGATATATCATTTCGGTTGTTTTCAACTACTGCTACTACAGTAATTTATGTTATTTTAGATTGTGCATTTAACTTACTAATGGCTCCTAGCAGTGATACTCGGGGAAGATTCCGGGCCTCAAGGACATTAAATACAATTTTCCCGGCCACTGGCTGATAGCACCCCGATATCCGAATGTCTCCTTGATGTAACTGGATAATAAAAATGGGTTATGCAAATGGATAATAAAAAAATGCTGTCCAAATCTTTCTTTTTAAAAATTGATTTAACTCTCTCTATGTTTTTAAATAAAGCTTTGGCGTTCTGGAATATTTTTATGGTGCCGTTGCATTGTTTGTCTCTCTTGTTAACGGGACATCTAGCATGTACTTACCCGAAACACCGTCTGTGGCATAATGGTGAGGTCCACTAAACCATTGTCCAATCGGGGCACGTCTTTTAGGAGAAACGAAGCCACGCCTACAAGATGGCGTCTGGACACATGATGGGATGAGTATATTTGAAACTCCATGGCAGCATCATCGCTTAAGTCACTTGGCACAAGGTCTGATATTGTGAACTTTTCAAGAAAGACAGGGGTCTGCAAAGAAAGTGTGGGAACGGTCATCACGATGTTGTGACTTTATACAATTTGAAGCTTTTGGAATCAAATGATTAAAAAATCAAAGGTAAATATATATATATAGCTCGAGCATGTGAACCCGATTAAAGCTTGTAAGTTTTACAACGAGTTTATTATAATCGGGTCTTCGTTACCATGCCTACGTATATCAAAGTATTGGATTTCTATAACACAAGTGATGAAAGAAGCGTTAGTTATTGTTATATTTTGAAAATATCTTGTGCATGTAAATCACCATACTATACTCCAATAACAATGATAAAAATATCGACAAAGACCAGAGCTCAATGCCAGGTGATACCGGCCTAAAATACTGGCATGGTTTCCTAGAACACACAAGGATAGACTTATCGTGGGCTAATCGACCTTAATTAATCGATCGATTCCACGTTAGATGAATGTCTAACTTCAAAGGAATTAGTATTAATCTCGGGCTGAATGGGTCCACGGAATGTGATAAACAAGCACCAGTGTTTGCAATTGAAAATATAGGGTTATGTTAGGACATGTCGGTGTAATAATTATAGACCGTCGCTTCTTTGATGTTGGGAAACCATATCTGATCAACTTCGACATTTTCAATTCTAAGAAGTAACATTCAATATATCTTGTTTACATGACTTGACTTGAGCTGTCGGTGTACATCAGAAAAACGTAAAGGGTTTTAAAAACAATTATGTCCAATACTTCAGAAACATATTCAGATGCATTTCACAACTACTTAGGCTGGCTGTGTGTAGCAGCCTCAGCGTTCGTGACAGTGTAACGTTCTTAATCGAGATAATTCAGTGCATGTTTTTTTGGATGGAATATGATATTCTATCTGACGAAAATCAATTAATTGAAAGCTTTGAAAAAGTTATTTTCATTAACAAATGATGTCATACCAGTTCAATACTTCGACGAGGCTGTTTCTACGAGAGTGAAACCCACGGCTCGATTAACTACCAACTGAGAGATCATCTCTAAAACTAGCTTTGTAAACGTGTTTAAACAGAACGTAATATAGACGTGCGATTGTCTTCTTTCATACTCTACAGATATCTACAATTCGGAAAGCATACTTCTATGCTTATTGATAATTTTTCTACAAATACCCATCGCGTTTTGTGTTCCATTAGTTTGAAAATGCCTTCCAAAAATACAGTATTGATTTTCGGTCATACTTTCTAAAAACTTTATGCTTTGTATGAAAAGTGTTTTTTTGACGTTACTTGGTATATGAACAAAGCAGCGTAAATTGAAAATTTGATAGGGATGTGTATGATATCAACAGTCTTACCTTTGTTTTCGGAAGTGTTTTCGTCCGGTATTTAAATGTCCTCCCAGGGACGAGGAACGCTTTCACGTACGGGTTGATCTCTGTGTCACATGGCATGTCGGCTATACGTAGGTTTTCTGCCTGCAATTAAGACATGATTAATGAAAACTTGATAGACAGCATTTAATTACAGTATATTTTCCTTGGTCTTTACATAACAAACCGGTAGAAGCAACAATTTGTGATGCTGCATGACTTCAGGCAAAAGTCAGAATTATAATAGAAATTAGCAGACACTGGAAGTACATGTATTGTCAACTTCGTAAGAGTCGATGGTCCTACCTCGATCACTATGACTGTCAGTGCCGTGCGGTTGGCGTTGAACTGGAACTGAACTTTGAGTCGACCAGTGGGCTGTTGCTGAGGAGCCTGTCTAGGTACCATCATCTCCTCCAAGTTAAGGTCATGCATCACCACCGGACGATCAGGCAGACCAATACTCCCAGGTTTCTGTAAAATTTACAAAATATAACACAGTTAACAACAGGAATGAGGTCCAAACAAACATATTGCTAATAAACAAACGTCACACAGACATTTATAAAATTAAATCTACATTTTCGTGTATTGCTGAGGGACATAAAAAGTGTAGTTGAATGTCATCAATAACTTGATTGCAATTGTTTTCGTTAGATCCCCAGCATATTGAAGATTTCGTATGCTTTGAAACACGGCTTTACTCTGGAATTCGTTAATAGACAAAAAATATGCTTGTAGTACATGTTATGCAGGTACAATGTTTATTTTTGTTTTTGCATATTGAAAACCAAATTACGTCACTTGGGAAATCTGATCATAATATAAGGAGATTAAATGCGATTTGCCTGGGGAACAGTTGTACGTGTAGGTCCGGTATGCAATCCTTCTATGAATACAAATGGTAATCCATTGAATAAGTTAGATAGCATGTGCCCTTTCTCGCTACAAACCTAAAATAGTTTTCTCTACATATCTTGAAAAGGTTTTAATGTAGATGCTATCATTCGCGCTGATCGTTACGAGGATAATCCTCTTGCTTTACCATGTCCTATATAAACTACCCATAAACGTCTCATGACGTCCGTTAACTTAGAATATCGAGTGTCAGTGTTATGTCAAGGAAAGAAAGCAAATCTCTATTTATTGAAGTCAGAGAAATTCAGAAGAAAAAGAACAAGCGCAACATTTCCTTGCCAGTTGTGCAGAGGACAAGTCAGGGAACGGTTAGCTAACATGTCGTGTGGATAAATCGTCAACTTTAACATTTCCGCTTGATTTTGATACTGAAGGCTATCGTATTAATAGATCAAGATAATTACGGTGTTATCTGTTCAAAGTAATGACAACCGACAGCCTGATTAGCCCCGGCGATCCGGGTCTCTAGCGCGTTTCTCCTTTCATGTTGTGCCTGCCGCCCGTTCTCCGTCAGCACCACCGACATTTATATGCAAAGCTTCTATTTATACACCTTGTGTCTGTGAGAAAAAAGCTTTGCGGTTAAGCTTTGTAACACCTACACACAAATTATATTTGACGGCGGAGACGGAGAGCCGGTGGATATTTACGGCAACTGAACAAAACACTGTTTTTCCCCTATGTGAAATAATTAAGTCATGTTCTAAATCCTATATTAATACTTTGTTTCGTTAAAGACACGGTTGCCTCCTCTAATGCTTTGGAAGGCAAAACTGACATACTTCTTCCTTCGTTAATAAAAAAAGCATATGCATTGCTCTGAAGCCCTGTCAGAATATCGCGTCTGATCGATCCAGCCATGGTCGATTTACTTTAACTTTAACATTTGAGCAAAATATGAAGATTCCACATAAAGAATAGGCTGACTTTATACCATTTGAGTGCAAACGTTCCAGTAACTTCATACGCAACTATATTGCCCAATAATTCAAATAGTTGCCTATTGCTATATAAGTTAGTACTCTTGTGATTACAATACAACATGGCCTCATTGTAAGTAGTGAAAATAGTCACTTGGCTCGCGTAAACGAGAGGTCTTTGAGGATAGCGTAGTATCACTGAATCCATTACTCAGTAATACCCAGTGATGTCAGCTACACATCTATTCCAAACGTTAAATACTTTCTCTGGTATTACACATGAAGTGGAGTCTTTGATTGGCGATTCATGTATATTGTTCCAGGTTTCACACTTGACTACGCACGAAAGACAGTCACGCGCGTCTCGCACGCGCTGTACATTAGCAGTATGACGTCACTTTGCGCTATATCGGCCTGTAGACGACCCAGTGTTATATATTACTGATTAGTGGTATTCTTAAAGTCTGTTTATGTTTGCAGACAAATACAATATATGTGAAGAGCATGTTCTCTCGATTTCCCTTAGGTTGCCATTTTAACGATTTCTAATGTTCGAGCACATTCAAATAACTTAATCCACACATTGTAACACTAGAAGTATTATCATACCAACGGGAATGGAAATCAGACTATTTTTAAATGGAAATGAATCGAATAAATATTGGTGTCATAGATATTAAGTGGTATGCTGATTGAAGTTAATGTAGACAAAACATTATTGTTTTGTGTCAGCTTCTCCTCAGGCTAGCGATGGGGTTAGGATACGTGCGGGGGACCGCGGGTCAAACATGTTTACAGCCATTAGACAAGCACACTCACACCACGGTGAGATCTTTAACGACAGAAAACATACGACCAAACCGCTGTAATAGGTTATACAGTTGTTATCTCGCCGTAACACAAACATCTAGTTACTGGATAGCCAACAGACACACCTTGTCCTCGTTTCCACATTTTGTCCTGGATAATGGCAGTTTTATGTATCACTGTCGTTCATGTTTCCATTTTGATCTTATTCTTTGGATTATGTTCATGATTTTTAATCACACAATAGAATAAAGGAGACTGAAGACAATATAAGGTGAACGAGTTACTAGTTTATCGCCCGACGACCAGTACATCTCCTGTTACCAGTAGATGTGTCTGTGATTATGACGTCACTACAACTAATTCGTATCTTTAAAATAATGAACTATAATTATACACTTACACTTTTTGACTTTTTCCTCTGATTATATGCTGGTCCAACTGGGTTTACGGTATGGTCAAGTGCGTTCATGCTGCTGACCACCAGGGAGGACAGAGTGACCCTTCGATTGTCGCCACGCCCCCGACCTACAACAATATGTAAACACTCATAAATAATAACACGATGTTAGCGTATTGGATCGTAATTTTGTTATAGTTCTTCACTTTGTTTGTTTCAGGTTTAACGTCATCGCAACAACTTCGGTCCTCTGCAGACGGGAGCCTTGTGATATACCGCCGAAAAGCTATATATTTCAAAACCAGGAAATCAATCTATAGAGAAAAATAATTAACATCGTATAACAAAGAAGACAAATAAATTACGTTCACAACAAACATGTTAATCTGATACTCAAGTTAACTTTCGTTTTAGTACACAATGACCGTCAAGAGAACGTGTCTTACCTTGAACACATACATAGAAGCTTGCATCTTTGTAAATCGTACATTTTTGTTCTATCAAACTGTATTAATGCATAGATCAAACTTTCATTTTTCACATATTTGTTTTACATTGTCAAAGTAGCCCACATAGACAAGTTCTAAAACCGTGCACACACCTGTATGTAATGCGGTACACTCACAAGTCAGTTTAAACTCATACAATTAGATATTTTGGAAATCCAATCATTTATATAACGTTAGAAAACATTACCAGCAATGTGATCACTACACTTTTGTAACGTTATCTGTTTTCTGTAAGAACTGGGAGGACTTTCCCAAAGTGTCTTTCAATGTGTTCTTTTACTTCAACTTCAACAGTTGTCGAAGACAATCAATATTGTTTCCCAAGGTTGTCCCGAAATATCTATCATCTGTATTAAAAAAACTCTCCTTTCAAGACAAGTTTTGAAAATGTGTTTTTAAGAAGCTCAACTGATTAATTAAACGCTATCGCTGACTTTTCTGTGACTTATCAGTGATATTGAAATAATTGATGTCTAGCAGAACATTAAATTGGAACAAATCCAGACATACTGATAACATTGCCAGCCTGCATCACTTTAAATCTCCAGGTACAGAGAATTTTAAGTCGTCTAATACAGATATCTCAGCGTTCACCTGGCCTTCAGGCAATAAATGCATAACACGAATTGATATTCGATATTCTGTTTCAGGCTAAGTTGACTAAGTATAGCAATTCAAAACTCCAATTAGGAAGACAGCGTTATATAGGGAGCAACCAATAAGACGTGGAAGCTGCCCGATTTCACCGTTTTAATTTTACCAAGTGTAGGATTCCATTCCAGAATGACATACTAAGACAAGTTTTATTTACAATATGGCTCTTCATAGTTTATTGATCATCTGCATCGAATGAAACAATTGGGCTATATTCCGTCATGTTACTGAACTGGTATAAGTACCTATGTACTGTCGTTAGAGGCTACTGATAGCGGTAAAAGAATATAAGACGTACATTCTAATCAGATGCAGCAGAATCATCTTACAAATAATGAATTAAAACTCAATCTAATATTACGAGATGACTTTCAATCAGAAAGATATACATGTTAAATAGATCATTAAAAACATATTAGTCATAAAAAGCTAAATTATCCTTTCCAATAGCTACCGTCATCTTTTATTTCATAAAATACTTCAATCCAGTATTTAAGCTACCGTGCCCCTTCCAGTAATCATGTTGGCCTTTTCAACGGTGTCCCCTTTAGGAGCCACTGTGACTCATGAATAAGATATTTGACCCTTTCAGCATCTAGTTGGGCTTTCTAATGATCTGCCTTGATCACTTCAGGACTTTTACTGTGACGCACCGAAGATCTACCATACCTCCTTCAGGAGCTACCGTGACTCCTTCATGAGCTACTATAAATCCTTCATGAGCTACTGTGACTCAAACATGAGCCACAATAACTCCTTCAGGAGCTACCGTGAATCCTTCACTATAATGTGAGATATTTGCCACGTAGTATATTGCAACACGCGCTTAGATTTCACGCGCAATTACGACTACATTGCTTCAACTGAATAGTAATGTCTTGTGTTATGAAAAGAAAGCTTAGATAAGTGGACGAGGAAGGGAAGCCGGCCTAATTGGCGTTGAGGAATGTTGTTTATCTTCATTGGTTCGGCAATGAAATCACTGCCATAATAAAGCACGTTAACATCTCTCTTCGTCTGCTTCACGATCAAGTGGTCTATTTCCACACAAGTCGAGTCGGAGACTCCATCAATTGCTGGACAAGCAAGTGCCAAAGCAATGCGATTAAATCTGACCGTTTTTACTCTCAACCGGTCTCAATAAAAATACAATACCACGAAGCTCAATCCTCCACAAAATGAGATTATAACTGAGGTTTATTTTTTGCGCTTCTGATATTTAAGAAAAATATTTTTGAATCACATTCGTAAAAATAAATTAAGAAAGACAAAAGTCAAAAGAATATCAAAGTATCAATTCGAACTCAAAATGGATAAAACCAGGTCCAAGGAAAGATATACATGTACGTTTTGTCCATCTATAATGCCATAAAGTAAATTAACTAAGGTGAAATTAAGGGGTAAAGTATACGTAATATTGATATTATGTTAACAAGTATTGTGATACATTGTAACCACAAACATTTGAATAAAACAAGTAAACAAAATTTTAAAAAAGGTTTATATGGAGACCCTTGAAAAAAGTACAAGAAAAATCGGATCAGGTGTTCCGAAAGTGGAAGCGTCTTCTGTTTCATCGACAACACACGCGATAAAACTAAATAAAATTAAAAAAAATCCTAATTTACAGTATTGACTGCACTGTTTCTACCTTTGTAGTATATCTGTAAGAATACACTAAACAAATTCCGACTCGATATTACGAAGTTCTTCGACAGATAAAATAATTCTCTTTTTTAATAAACAAGCACACGATAACACACCCACTAAATGACAAAGTCAGGTACAACCGCCTTGCTGGTATAGGTCTTTGTTACATCAGACATTATCCACCCATTTATTAATAGTTTCGATAAATGCAGTGAATCCGCACACGTGAAATGTATACATCCATCCCGGTATTCAAATCCATCCTAATCCTTATCCATCCACCCACGTATTCCAATCCATCCTAACCCTATCTATCAACCCAGGTATTTCGATGATCCATCCTAATCCATATTAATCCACCCAGGTATTCCAATCCATTCTAAACCCTATCTGTCCACCCAGGTATTCCAATCCATCATAATCCATATATATCCACCCAGGTATTCCAATCCATCATAATCCCTATCTATCAACCCAGGTATTCCTATCCATCCTAATCCCTATTAATCCACTCAGGTATTCCAATCCATTGTAAACCCTATCTGTCCACCCAGGTATTCCAATCCATCTTAATCCCTATCAATCAACCCCGGTATTCCAATCCATCCTAATCCCCATTAATCCACCCCGGTATTCCAATCCATCTTAATCCCTATCTATCAACCCAGGTATTCATATCCATCATAATTCATATATATCCACCCAGGTATTCCAATCCATCCTCATTCCAATCTATCCACCCATGTATCCTCATCCATACACTGAAGTACCTTATTCCCATTCTAATCCCAATCTATCCTCCCATGTATCCTTATCCACACACTGAAGTACCTTATTCCTCAGACATACACGCAGCCTTCCTCAAACACACCTCCTCGCACAACCAACATCCTCCTTCACACATTAAGTCTTACAATGTATCCTCCTCTCCTTCACTCACTGTGTCTTACCTACATATATTTTAATATGAACATGTGCAATGTTTAATACTTGCTTTTTTATATATGACCTTTTCTTAAACAGTTATTCGTGACAGATACTAATAATAAACAATGTAACTTTGAAATCCTGACAACTTGAAGGGTACTTTTTGTTGGTGGTTGTTTTGGTGGTTTTTTTTTTACGAATTGTGAACATTATGAAAAAAAGGTTATTAATGAACCGGAGGCCTTTTCCCTTCAATTCCTGGCAGAGGATATGATTTGGATATGATATTAGGATGTAGTAAAGAATTTTGTTTTGGAATGCGTCTAGGTATGGGAGTTGGTATGTGGTACGGATTTTATGTTGCGTATGTAGTATGTACCCACCGGTCTAGGATACGCAGCTTTATTAATTATGCAAACACGTTTTCGTGTTATTTGACGTGATAGAAAAGATTTAACCAACATCAGTTTGTACATGATGTTGCAATATTTAGAACGAGGGTGAGAAAGTGATTGGAAAATATTAACGTCAACCCGTACCACACCATGACCAACGCACGTTTGTTGGTTGTTTCTTAATTAAATGCATTACGACAATACATTAAAGGTTAAACGGCAACACCGACTACCCCGGAGCTGTTGATGGTGCTGTTCTGACATTTATCCTCATTGATAACTTTAGTTGTTGCCACTCATTTCATGATGTATCCCCTAAGTCAATACCACACAGACAACCTGATATACTGATACCAACAGATACATCGTATCGCCCACCAGACACTGCGGATATCACCACAAATAGCCTCGTCAACTTCTGTTGTACCGCATACCTAACCATACTCTAATCAGCTATCCTCAATGCTTTTATTCCATTTCGTTTCTTAGGAGTTCCATGCCTTTGAATTTCCTGAATTCAGTTTTGATAAGCTGAGTCAATAATTTGTAAATGTCATGATTTTGGTAATGGCAGCATTGCTAATGGTATCCTCATACCTCTCAAGTCTCGTTTAATTCCGACATACCTATTGGCCAAAATCAATAAGGTGTCTGTCGTGTGCTATAGCTCAGACATGGCGAGGAAACTAAAATACACCGTGCAAATGATCTAAAATACTGTACACGCATTTAAAAGAGAGGGAATCTGAATCAGAAGTGTTCACATTACAATTGTGAAACAACTAATAAATTAAACATTATGAGACCATCAGAAGACTGGTTTAGGTAAATATGGTCTTGGTATATCTTCATATGTCTGTCAATTTTCAGGCTGATTTTGGAATATGTTGTTTTGTAAACGTTTATGACGTCATCAAGTTATTTGTGGTAAGAAGGGACAGACAGGCGTTTATGCACGTTTTATATATCAAAACAGTGCTATTTGCATTGTTTGATTGAAGTCTGTGATGTGTTATTATACAGTATGTAAATTATCCGAGAGATGTACGTATTTTGACACTACCTGTTGCCTTGTGTACACCCTTGCTGACACAGTAATATGTTGACAATGAACGTGCCATAAATCTTAGCTGGAAGTGACGCGGTATCTTTAACAAAACCCTTGTTGCGGCGGGTATCCGAAGCCATCAATAACGAGCCATAATTTCGATATCGTGAAATGCAAGGAAAAGAACAACAAATAATTTGCATACCATCATCGCACAGCACTCGATCAATTCAATAATAACATAACAACACAAACCGCTGCCATAACGTGCCATAAATCTTAGCTGGAAGTGACGCGGTATCTTTAACAAAACCCTTGTTGCGGCGTATCCGGTTGTGAATTGTTATTGCTGCTATGACCACTCAATATTGACCTTGAAGATAAATTTCGATTTTTTTCTCCAGACTGTGTCAGTGAACTGGTATGACAACCAGTTCCAATAGGAAATAGACATGTAAACAGCAGGAGAATACTACTCAGCACCTACTGCTAATTTTGTAGTAATCTACGATAATTTGCACCGATTTACTTTCATTTTACATGTTTTAAATACCAAATTTACCTTCGGGTAAGAACACATGAGTAGGCCGCCGGATTTCCGCCAATGAGTGACTCCGCCGGTACGGCTTCTTCTTCTCCTTTTCCTGTCCAGTCTTACCGGAAGACACCTCCTCGAGACTAGACCTGCGCACTTCCTGTTGTTGCATCTCGTCCAGAAACTCCTCTTCGATGGCTTCCGAGTCAGAGAAATCTGTGGGAAAATGTTGATATTAGTGATAACTAAAGAGTATCTACCGTATCCAGACGCGTGAAACATGCATACATCCATGTATAAATATATAAATATTGATTGTGTGTGGTGCCACAGACCCAACACCGGAAATCCGCCACAGTGTCTACATCCGGGATCTTCCTAAACTATTCTGTCATTTTGGATGCCAAAATGTTTCATTCATAAGTTAACCTATTTAGAAACCAATCCCTAAAGATGTACTTCGTGCGAGAAAAGAAAGGTCAGCCATTGCGTTTTGCAGCTTTAAAACAAAAGAAATAAAGCACCGATCATTATCGCAAACATTAAAATATTTTAGTGGGCGGAACATAATTTGCTCTTTATGACCTCTTCACCTGGAAACGTCACATGTTAAGGTAAAAAGGTAATACACATACGACATACATAACCCAAAGCCAAATAAAGTGATATTATATACCTAAGTTGATTGCAACAACAAAACAAAACAAAACACGAAGTAAACTTCCGGTTGCCTGGCAGCACAAGATCATATTACGTGACGCGCATAATAGGACAGATGAGGCTAAAACATATGTAATGGTTTTTTTCGGACGGGGTAAACGCATGTGTCAAACATAAGGAGGGAAAGACAAAGGGGTCAACATGGCAGAGAAAACACAAATTGATCCTGATGGAAGGGTAAGTACAAAAGGGTCTGGAGTAAACACAAATTGATCCTGATGGAAGGGTAAGTACAATGTGGTCTGGAGTAAACACAAATTGGTCATGAAGGAAGGGTAAGTACAAAGTGGTCTAGAGAAAACACAAATTAATCTTGATGGAAGGGTAAGTACAAAGTGGTCTAGAGTTAACACAAATTGGTCCTGATGGAAGATTAAGTACAAAGTGGTCTGGAGTAAACACAAATTTGTCCTGATGGAAGGGTTACAAAGTGGTTTGGAGTAAACATAAAGTGATCCTGATGGAAGGGTAAGTACAAAGTGGTCTGGGGTAAACACAAAATGATCCTGATGGAAGGGTAAACACAAAATGATCCTGATGGAAGGCTAAGTCCAAAAAGGTCAACATGGCGAAGTAAACAGATTTTTTTCAATGGAAGGGTAAATACAAAGTGGTCTAGATTAAACACAAATTGATCTTGATGGAAGTGTAAGTACAAACTGTTCAGTACAAATGGGTCAACACAAACTAAATCTGATGGAATGGTTAGTACAAAGTGGTCAACATGGCGGAGCAAACACAAACTGATACTTACTGAAGGGTAAGAACAAAGCGGTCAAAAGGCAAAGTAAACACTAATTTATCCTGATGGAATGGTAGTTGATGGGTAAACACAAAATGATCCTGATTATTTGGGGAAAATGTGATGGACACTGCACATGTTATACACATAGTGAAATAGTTACACATGGATATTAAACAGTTAACAATGACATTATACCATGTAACACTCACCTGCTAAAAGCTCGTCCGTATCACCAAACCTGCTGGCGTCCGAACTTTTTCGACTACTTATGCCACTCTTGCTACTTCCAGAGCCCCGACGTGACGGACATTCTGATGACAACAGCGACGTACGTCTAGAACAAACACTGGACGCCGACCCGCGGCGGTCCGCGTCTGATGCTAGTGACGTCCGCCTGCTGCTTATACTACTTCCGGAACCACGCCGGTCTGTGTCGACAGACGCCAATGATGTCCTCCGACTACTTCCGCTTTCCGCAGAACACCTGCGCACATAGTCGGATGCATAAGAGGTCCTCCTGCTACCATAGTCGACAAAGATCTGAGGTACCACAAACTTTGTCTGTTCCGACTGTCTCCTCCGAAGAAGAGGCCCCATCACGAGACTTCGGGTATCATCCGGTTTTTCCCTCTCCCGGTGAAATTTACCTGTAGGGAGACGAATAGTGTCAGATATATTAAGCTGATTGATTAACTTTGTGAAGAGCAACCCCATCCTTGCTGTCGGATTGAAATATTCTAATGCAAATATTGTCATGTCTCAAAAGCGAATCATATCACTCTCGAACAGTGATTTACTGAAATCCTGATGAAACTAAATGTTTGTAAAAGTGTTTCTGAGTGATGTCGCCCAGGCCGCCAGCCCGGTGCTGGTGACATAAGTGTGTGAAAGGCCCGACTGTACGACGGGGTGTGCATTTACGTGTCATTTACCTACGGCACGCTACCATTATAACACCGCGCGTCTAATTCGCTTAATACTGAGAGGAGAGAGAGGTGTGCGTTGTGGCGTTTACCGACAGATCGATCTCATCATTTGTACATGGACATATCACAGGCGGAGGGACACACGCCTCACACACGGCCGTGCCCTGGCATTGCGAGGTCACATCAGACCTCGCCATCCCTCATCATGTAGACCGCCTGGCCCCCTACCAACGGCAGGTAATACCACCACACCACGTAAACCCATTACGGCCTTAACCATATACCCTTATCAACCAATTACACTGACATCCACGCATAGGCGAAAACCGCAGAGGCCTTAGGTGAACTTTAGCCGCACAATTATAAAAATGTCTTGAAATCAGTGTCATGTATTGGTTTGGTTGTATTGCAACATATACAAAGACAGTGTTTGTATGAAAATCACATTAATTACAACAGGCAATATCGTTTGACAACCGGATACCAAACCAACAAATCAAGATACTCTATAAGGCGCGCAGCCTATTCAGCTATTGACAAGTTTACTGTGAAAGCTTTTCGTGCGGCAAATTGACTTGAAGCAGGTCGACATGAGCTAGAGGAAATGTATGGCATCTTTGCCGCTGCCGTGGAACATGTGTTAACAGTTTGAGAAATGAAATTGAAATTAAACGTTTAAACAATTTGACACCCATGGAATTAAACCATTGATTCAATGATCCACTGATTAAGACTGACATCGACAAACTGACGAGGCGGCAAACCATGAAATAAACATATTGATGACTCGCTTTTTCCACGAATTTTATCGGTTTACAGGTCTGATTAACAATATTACACTGAAGTAGCCACAGGTTCTAGGAGAAATCAATATATATTGGCAGACTTAAAATGGTGCGGTCTTTTCTTTCGGTCTTTTAATGCGTTCCTATACCACATGATACGAGTACATGACGAGGTAAATGACATTTATATCTAGAAATCAACAAACAATACAATGTGGAAACTAGGTAGTCGGCATGTCAACTGCAGACAGTAACCAATGAATGACACCGGCAAAGATGTCGTCAGATCAAAATATGATAACCGCACACTTGTCGTGAGACAAAACCAATAAAAGACGACCGCAAACATTGTTAGACTACTCGAACGCTTATACTTAAGTAATAACCAGGATCATGTTTGGCGTTCTACGGTACAAACCGAAAAATGTGTGTACTTTGCATACATCTACGGAGTGATTATTCACAAAAGTGCACATAGTTTTTTGTTAGTGTTTATCATATTACTCCACAAATAATCTTGGTAGTTCCATATTATTGAATTTCGAGGTTCAGAAACCACTTTTAAATGCATGATTAATGAATATTTTATTCCTTTCTGATAAAAACATAAACATATCTGTACAAAACACAACTCTGCTCTGTCATTTCATCGCGAAGCAACTTCAAGCAAGTTCGAACCATAAATACCGGGTTAACTATTGGGGAAGACACTAATGCTATCTTAAGGGTATACGATACAACTTGCTAAAGTCTATCACTGGGGGGATAGCCAATAGTATCATTACCAATGAATAGTAAGCGTGAAATTGCCACTAGACGCAAAGTACTGCAACCGTACGATTGCCTGTACAAAAACATTTAAACTTCCAACTAACAGTCAGAAAAGACCTGTGTTCGTCGACAACGTGGTCGTCAGATAAACGTGTAACAACTGCAAACTTGCCGTCAGAATAAAAAATGTACGAACACATTATGTGCAGATCTTTGATAAACATTGTTATTACAACAAGATTTTCAATTTAAAATGAAAACTACGCTTTTAATTACCGATTCGATAACTAGTATGCGCATAATTAAATCATTTTAAGGCACAAACATTCAGTGTGAAACGTCTTTGAAATGTTTTTGTCAATTTTTAAATCGAAAAAAGTATTACATTCTTGTCGGGCACGCGCTTGTAGTTCGTAAAAAAGGTTAGTCGCTCACTTTTACTTACCAATATAGAGTGCGTACAGATCTTCGACTTTAGACTTAAACCCATCAAAATATTCGACAATTATTTCAGAACGGTTCATGGTAGCGCTACTTCTTCTCGTGTGTGGTGCACGAAGTGTGTTTGTGTAAGGTATATTTATATATATATATATATGTAAATTTATTTGTTTTTCGCAATTGGTATCACAGAGCGAATAAGGATCAAGCTTCTTCAAGAAAATGTGGATGTTGTCCTGTAGCATAATAGCCGCACCTAACCATTCATGGAAATAGTTGTGTATTTCACACGGATGTTCTCATGTAAATAGTAGCTCTTCAAGTGTTACATTTAAAATAAGCTTATCTCATCCTAGCATACTGTACTTTTGACCGTTGTACTGACGTCACTGTTGCTTAGGTGATTGTTTTATAATATATTAAATACTATCATATAATGTAAATTGAAACGAACGCTCCTGTTTTTCATATTATTACAAAGTCACCCTTCCCACAATATGCCTCGATTGGTAGCGATTTCGTTTCAGATTTTGTCCTCGTATATTGACAATGAGATATGATTAGTTTCGTTTTCGAGTTAAGTGTATATTATCGATACGGTACATTTTTATATTACAATTTACAACAAAGTCGTTGATTCTCGATGCATCTCATAAAACTCCAATAAATATTCTATAATCCTTTAGGCATCACCAATGTGGTGCTTAGTCTAGCAACAGTTCCGTTATATGTATGATCGCTATGGCAATATGTATAACGAGAATATCAGAGTATAATCACTACATGTATCATATCGTGTGCAATTTTACAGCCTGAATTGACGTCTCACAGCAAAGAGCATTTTTAGTCTTTTTTTTGGTTTCTTTTATTCAATTGGAAGTCATTGCGAAGGTAAAATTAAAAAAAAAATGGCGTGGCGTGGCGGTCCCACTCAGTAGGTGCTATGGCATTCTGACTCAAATAGAAGAAATCGTTATAATATTTGACAAGGTACTGGAATGTTGTGAGAATATTGCATGTAATACCAGACAGATACGCTATGATTGACCATACAAAATTCAACACCCATGCTAAGTATTTTTCATAAAGATAATGTTATAACACCTAGTGTATCAGTCTTACACATGGTTTTATTTTTTACATTGTGGGCGATGTATTAAACCTATGTTTATAATACCTAGTTTTAGAAGTACGCTTGTTGTGTCGTCCAATGCCAAAATGATCACACAATTTACTGCATTTTAAAATAATGATCTGAGAGTAATAAAGGTAAATAATTTTTTAATATTTAGTATGGACTATAAATGGTTAGGCCAACTCGATTTAAAAATCTTCATTGTATTTTCAAATTAATGTTTTTATTTTTAAATGCTTCTTTGATACTGTATTATGACGATATAAATTTATGTTTGCAGTTACGGTTACTTTCGTAATTCAGATTTGCCCTAATTAATGAAATATAAATAATCATTGAATTTTGTCAAGTTTTCGACTATTTTTTCTTTTAACAACCATGTCAAGATCAACAGGATATTCCAATTTTTATAATTTATACAAATTTGATCTCGTTTCTATGGCAACCATAATCTTACCACAATTTTTTTTTCCATATGTATATAGGGGAAGTATTCGAAATGAAAGAAGCAGCGATTTGAAAAGACAAAGTATAGGAAGTGAATTTTGATGGATTTAGGGGTCATAAAAGTCCTATTATACATAGTCCTTAGGTAGCACATTGATTTTTATTATGCTTTTCAATTACTATGAATTTAATTCCTCTATATAGCCAGCATTTTGGGTGCAACAAATAACCACATGGAAATTCATTTGAATTTTCAAACTCAGATTGCCATTAGTCAATTAAAACTGTCACATGACAATTTTCAAATACATTTCTACTATCAAATCAACCAAACATCATCTCCTTTACCCTTGGACTATGCTGATTAGTTGAACACATGTAAGGTTTTCCGGACGCAACCTTTTGGTTATTGCTCCTTATATGTAATATGTTTACATAGGTTCCATAAAAAATTGTTGTTACCATGTTTACTCGGCACAAACTCGTTATTCAAATCAATGACAATTATTGAAAATATTATCCATAACCAAAACGAACCAGCCGTGAATTCCATGTAATATTAGGGCAACATATATTTGCTTTGTTAGAAGGAATCAAAACACAAAGCTGATCGCTAGTGAAGCTGATAACAGCATCAGTAGCTACCACAGAGATAGTTACTTACTGTATAGTTTCCTGACGAGTTTCTTTGCGTGTTTGTCCCAGAACGTCCTGGAGCGACAGAACGGATACTTCCAGCAAACGAATAGACCGACGAACAGCACGAGGGCAGTGCTCACCAGTGCTGTGATAATGGCTGCAACCTCGTACGTCGGTACTGTAAATAAAGAGGGAACGACTTAAATAATGTCTATATCCATATAATACACTGCATCTATAATATAAATGCATTATGTCTAGATCTCTATACGTACAGTATGTACATGTATGTAATTGATAAATCTTTAAATGTATGCATACTGTGTTTACAATGCTACATCGTGTCTCTTACTTTTGAATAATACACTATGTCTTTGCATGTTAACATTATATTTTACATCAACTTGGAAATATGTTTAGAGTATGAAGCTTGTTTTATTGGCGCCACAAATAAGACGGTAGAGTAAACATGTTGTTTATAATAAGTGTGTTGGTAAATTAAAAATAGTGAATCTTCATTTGATGAATAATAAACCAATACGAAGAATGGTGACTTCTGTTAATATATAACAGCAGAAATAGACACCGATAACGGGCATCAGCAATATATACTGTATACATGGAGTCACCGTTCATACGCGATATGTTGCCCGTACATTGTATCTCTATACAGTAACTAAAACATTGTCTCTTAACATGGAATGTTATAAAATTGTCTTTACATTGCATCTCGCATCCTCGATACTCACTTACGCTCTCTACACCCCTATAATATGTCATGGCAAAATTGAAGGCACGAAAAAAGCTGTTTGATTGGTCTCAGGAAAAAAATACTAGGCTGATACATATGTACCTGTCCTTTGATGATTACAAAGGAGAGACGCCCGACTTCAAAGCCTGTCATTTTTTACCGTTACGTGACCGCAAGATTCTTTGGGTGTATATCAAAACAAGGTGGTGCACACCGAGCCTCCAATTTTTCTATGACATATTCCAGGGGTGCAGAGAGCGAAAGTGAGCGTAACCCCTGGATGTCAAGGATGTGCATCTCGATACAGAAGCTATAACAGTGAATCTCTATACAGGTCACTTAAACATTGTCTCTTAACATGGTATGTTGTTAAATTGTCACTACATTGTATTTCTTTACATGTTACCATAACATTGTCTCTAAACATGGGATGTTGTTAAATTGTCTGTACATTATATCTCTAAACAGGTAGCTATAACATTGTCTATAAACATGGTATGTTGTTAAATTGTCAGTACCTTGTATCTCTATACAGGTAGCGATAACATTGTCTGTATATTGTATGTTGTTAAATTGTCACTACATTGTATTTCTTTACATGTTACCATAACATTGTCTCTAAACATGGTATGTTGTTAAATTGTCACTACATTGTATTTCTTTACATGTTACCATAACATTGTCTCTAAACATGGTATGTTGTTAAATTGTCTGTACATTATATCTCTATACAGGTAGCTATAACATTGTCTGTATATTGTATTTCTATACAGGTAGCTATAACATTGTCTCTAAACATGGTATGTTGTTAAATTGTCTGTACATTGTATCTCTATACAGGTAGCTATAACATTGTCTGTACATTGTATGTTGTTAAATTGTCAGTACATTATATCCTTATACAGGTAACTATAACATCGTCTTTAAACATAGTATGTTGTTAAATTGTCAGTACATTATATCTCTATACAGGTAACTAAACATTGTCTGTACATTGTATCTCTATACAGGTAGCTATAACATTGTCTCTAAACATGGTATGTTGTTAAATTGTCAGTACATTATATCTCTATACAGGTAACTATAACATTGTCTGCACATTGTATTTCTATACAGGTAACTATATAACATTGTCAGTACATTGTATTTCTTTACAGGTAACTATAACATTGTCTCTAAACATGGTATGTTGTTAAATTGTCTGTACATTGTATCTCTATACAGGTAACTATAACATTGTCTGTATATTATAACTCTATACAGGTAACTATAACATTGTGTGCACATTGTATTTCTATACAGGTAACTATATAACATTGTCTGTACATTGAATTTCTATACAGGTAACTATAACATTTTCTGTACATTGTATTTCTATACAGGTAACTATATAACATTGTCTGTACATTGTATTTCTATACAGGTAACTATACAACATTGTCTGTACATTGTATTTCTATACATGTAACTATAACATTGTCTCTAAACATGGTATGTTGTTAAATTGTCTGTACATTGTATCTCTATACAGGAAACTATAACATTGTCTGTATATTATAACTCTATACAGGTAACTATAACATTGTCTGCACATTGTATTTCTATACAGTTAACTATATAACATTGTCAGTACATTGTATTTCTTTACAGGTAACTATAACATTGTCTCTAAACATGGTATGTAGTTAAATTGTCAGTACATTATAACTCTATACAGGTAGCTATAACATTGTCTCTAAACATGGTATGTTGTTAAATTGTCAGTACATTGTATTTCTATACAGGTAACTAAAACATTGTCTCTAAATATGGTATGTTGTTAAATTGCCCGTACATTGTATCTCTATACAGGTAGCTATAACATTGTCTGTACATTGTATTTCTATACAGGTAACTATAACATTGTCTCTAAACATGGTATGTAGTTAAATTGTCAGTACATTATAACTCTATACAGGTAGCTATAACATTGTCTGTAAACATGGTATGTTGGTAAATTGTCTGTATATTGTATCTCTATACAGGTAGCTATAACATTGTCTGTAAACACGGTATGTTGTAAAATTGCCCGTACATTATATCTCTATACAGGTAACTATAACATTGTATATCTAAACAGGTAACTATAGCATTGTTCCCACGAGAATAGCAAAGTGTCTTGCATTTCCGTTTCCAGTCTTTTGTTTTTATTTTACCCACGTATCTTTGGCAACAAAGTAGAGTCTGCAGTATCTGAAAAAATCAGACTACAAACATAAACGACATGGAATCGGCGGTATCTGATACATTAAAAACATACTATAACATTCAGCTGTGTAGAGAAGCTTAACAACCTTACGTGTAGTGAAACCGTTATCCAAATATAGGATGCCATTTTATATTTTGAAGGGGAATTAAAATATTTGTAGACATAATTCCGATGGACAAAATATATTTCATAATGACAGATAAGCGGAACGTTCTTTGTCTCGTTCATTTCAACAAATTTATTGACAAAGTTGATACAAGTCAATTGGATGGAATAACAGGCAAAGCCTATATAAATTCTCTCCAGCGGTGGCTAAATTAACGGATTCTGTTATTTTTATTTGATTTAATTAATGCATCAATTTTGAAATGAAAATTATGAACAAAAAAAATCAAAGGGATGAACTCCTTCTTAATTAACATAACTGAAATACAAATACATTCACACTTCTCATATCACACACAAAACACTTCCACAGGTATTAATTATCTTTATAACATTTTACAATGTATGTAAGCTATATAGCTATCAAATCACACAGATATTGGCATTTGTTTCGTTCCCACGAAGGGTAGTATTGAACGGGAGTTATATACTGTAGCTACAAAACATAACGAGCAACACTGTCTGAACGGAATAACGAGAATATGGTTGTCATCTGATCATATAAAGTCTAACAGTAGCGACACCTAGGTAGTATATGTAATGCGAGTTCTTCGATTACATCTATATTACTGCTGTGTTTGCTTGTGTATTCCATATATATTTCATAGTCGGTGTTCGACCTATACGAACTCAAAATACATTCACCTTTTGAAAATATGTCAAATTCCATACAGTAACTGTGGCACCCGATCACGTATAAACTAAATCAGTCTTATGTGTAACGGAGAGATCAAAAATATGCGATATCATATGTATGGGAGTGATGCCCCCTTGTTCAGTGAAATCTTTCTTTAAGTACAGAAACAATACATGTACTATATGTAATCTCAATGCGGTCTCCTAGGCAGAGTTACAGTGTCAGAGCGCGTTTTCCAAATGCTATGAGACAAAATTTGGGAACCAAATAGAGAGATTGATTACATTATTGTTTGCATGATTTGATTACGAGAGAGTGACTTTATTCTAGTTGAGATGAAGAGCTTTCAGTTTAAAATGTAATTATCAATGTTTCTGCTATTGATAAGTATTAAAGAATGCGTTAGTTATTTTGTAAAATGATAACAAAACTAGCCCTTGAATGGTGGTGTATAAATTAAAAAGATAGACTGCCCTTAATGTGATTTCTTTTGTCGTCATTACTTGACCAAAACAGAAAACTATTTCACAATTATTCATTAGTTTCATATCAATAGTCATATACATGTACCACCGGTGTCGATAATTAACTTGTATCTATGCAAGTGGTCCATCGGCTGGCTGTTACAGAATGTACACTTTTTGGAACAGTCTTTACATTTTGGCAACTTCCCCATAACAATACTCGCTGGTTTTATACAATAAAAAGAAATAATTGTTTGCTGATTTCAATCACGATGATTACAAAACGTTCAGACAAATACTTTCATGTTGTACTAAATTCAACCATGACCAGCTTTGATCATATTGTTAATATGTCAACTAAAAGAACTGTGGTTTGGACTCTAAATTACTTCCTGAATTCTACATCCGTCGTTCAACAACACATGTATGGCACAGCAATGTCATTAGTAGACGTTACAAACATCCTAACACAAATATTGTGTATAAGCATGACATTTGAATCAATTTGGGGCGATAATTAACAATTATGTCGCATATATCAATATCTTAAGGCAGAGTAAATTTGGACAGTCATTCGTTGTTGGGAACAATGAGTAACGCTCTAACTTTACTTTCCAGGGGGACACATACATATATTAGTATGGATTTAAGCACAGGTATAAGAGACGAACAAACTAATATAGTAAATGTCTTATTATCTTATGATAACTTAATATCCTATACAATCAAATTTCATTATTCCAGTTCCACTAATCAAGTCACGACTAATCATGATGTTGCATCTCTTAACAGTATTTAAGGAACACTATGGCAATCATAGCCTAGAACACCACTGTTTTGATGATTGCACTTGAAATGAGGTCCAGGGTATTTAAGAAACTTCCTGTAGGCAAAGCAGCGTGGTATGAACTAATGGTTGTGTGTGTTAATGACATGTTTACTGGTGTTTGTGTATTCAGTATAACCCATTTTCACTAGTAAGAATATGGTCCACCTTTGTCAACAAAAGGTTTGTACATTATATAAACGCACACAATGTGATATCTAAAAGTAATTGTGCTGTTTTCTTACTTCCAATCATTTTGGAAGAATAATGGAGTAGACTTACATCTTTATAGCGAATCTGGATTTCTAAAGAATGTCAGCAGTATAACACTTTTGTAGGGTTTCCTACTTAGACTACAAATATGCTTTATATGCTTTTTTTATAATAAAACTAAATTATTTGTATTGCAAAAGCCTTCGACAACGTGTGGCCTAACGGCCCATATTTGAACACACAGGTATCGACTTTAAACATCAATAGCATTGTCTCTTTATATAAGACTACGTATAGTGGGTGTGTGAATAAGTCTCGTATCCAATAGTTACAGGAATTGCAAGGTTGGTGTCCGAAGAACATTTTGGTCTAGAACACCATTATTTTTGACGATTTCTCTTTAAATGTGGCCACCGGTAATTGTCAAACTTTCTTGGTGGCAGTAAAGTAGGATAGGATCACATTGTGTATAACCTACCGACACGTATACTCATGTTGGTGTATTCTATATAACGCATGTCACTAGTAAGAATAGGTTTTACTTCTGTATACGTTTTACGTCATGAATACAAATAGAATGTGGTCACAATATTAATTATATCATTTGATGGTCTTGCTTTTAGAGTCATTTTAAATGGATAAATTCGAATAGCTGAACCTTTTTTAGTTATGACAAAATGGATTACAGCGTCATCAGTACTATGACCTCCTATTAGTGTCCTTAGGGACAGATTAGCCTTGTTCTAGAGAAGAGGATGGGTTTTATTCTATACAAGAGTTCCTAGTTATTCAGTCACATTGCTGAGACGTTGGTTGGGCGAACTACTTGGAATAAAATAAGCTGGACAACTTACTGAGAATGGAGTTGACAGAACTAACCTCTGGAAATGGAGTTCACTGGATTACCTTTGTTTTTTGAACGAAGTTTGCTTGATTATCCACTTGGAACTGGGTTTTTTTGTTTTATTTTATTATTATATAACACTACTTTGATGCAAATTCTGAGTATTAGTAAAGCTAATCGTTTGTAAAAAGGCTCCCGGTAAGGTACCTCATTACAGACGTGTACACCAATAAGTCATAGGCCCTCAATATTTAAACTGCTATGTTTCATAGATCTAACATTGTTGGCCAGATAGTATATATAACCGGTACTATCACTGATTGCATTAACAGAATAGGAAAACCGTCTGTCTATTAATGATAATTCCAGGTTCGTATATACTGCTTTATCACAACCTAGTCCGGAGGTCGTCTCAAGGTGGTTCACAAATTATAATCCGTGGTTATAGGGCCTTTGCAACCAGCCAATATCATTCTAAACTCCCTGGGGACATACAACCAGAGCTGCCAGTTCGCCGCTCATAGCTAGCATTCAGCTTAGTAGACTGGAATAAGCGGAGTAAAGTATCTTGTTCAAAGATACAACACAGTGGCGTGACGTGACTCGAACCCGCAACTCTTGGGTCACGAGCCCGGCGTCCTGCCACTAGACTACCGTGCATATATAGTACGTGTACTGGATATTCCATAGTGTTCCTTAAAACATTTACAATTTTACCTAAATTACAAAATCCGTTGTATTTGTTGATTGCTGTTTCACAGGTTGACATGTGGACTGATGTTATCTCACTAGGAAGTCACGGGGCACGTCACAAGAAATAAAGACAAAAATAAATAAATATTGTACTTGTACAAAGATAAACATGCCTGTTTGATCTGATATCGACAACATCAAATATTGTCAACAATGAACCAGTTTATTGTCAATTAACAACTGTCATTATGCCCTTTTCACGGCTTTATTTATGAAACAACTGAAGCTATTAGAAATTCTTGATCACCGGAAGTCGCAGCCCAGGGAAATCCAATGTACAAAAGGCGGAAGTGACCTGATTCACCTGCATTAAAGTTTATGTTGGCTTGCAGCTTCATAGAAACTTTTTCCAAATTGTTTGTGTATTTGAATTGACAACAACTATCTATTTCTAGGAATGATGTTAAAGAAAATATGTGGTTGACGCTATTGTCTATTATACCGAATGATGTTAAAGGAAATGTGTATGTGTTATTAGCTATTACTCTAAACGATGTTAAAGCAGAAATATGGCTGTCGCTATAACCCATTACTCCGATAAGTGTTACTGTCGTTATCACCTATTACTCCGACAGCTGTTAAAGGAAATATATAGCTAATGCTATTACCTATTACTACGACAGCTGTTAAAGGAAATATATAGCTAATGCTATTACCTATTTCTCCGACAGCTGTTAAAGAAATTGTATGATTGTCGCTATTACCCATTACTGCAAACAATGTAAAAGGAAATATATAACTGTATTGTCACCTATTTCTCCGACAGCTGCTAAAGGAAATATATGATTGTCGCTATTACCTATTACTGCAAACAATGTAAAAGGAAATATATAACTGTATTGTCACCTATTTCTCCGACAGCTGCTGAAGGAAATATATGATTGTCGCGATTACCTATTAATGCAAACAATGTAAAAGGAAATATATAACAGTATTGTCACCTATTTCTCCGACAGCTGCTAAACGAAATATATGATTGTCGCTATTACCTATTAATGCAAACAATGTAAAAAGAAATTTATAACTGTATTGTCACCTATTTCCCCGACAGCTGTTAAAGGAAATATATAGCTAATGCTATTACCTATTTCTCAGACAGCTGTTAAAGGAAATATGTGATTGTCGCTATTACCTATTACTGAAAACAATGTAAAAGGAAATATATAACAGTATTGTCACCTATTTCTCCGACAGCTGCTAAACGAAATATATGATTGTCGCTATTACCTATTACTCGAAACAATGTTTAAGGAATATATGACTGTATTATTACCTATTATTTAGACAACTGTTAACAAACACATATGGCTGTTTCTATAACTTATTACTCCAAACGATGTTAAAAGGATTATTTGACTGCATTATCGCCTATTACTCTAAACAATGTTAAAGGAAATATATGGATGTAGCTATTAGCTATTAAATTTAAACCGGACGGTGTTAAGATAAATATATGACTGTCGCTATAAGCTTTTACACCGGACGGTGTTTAAGGAAGTAACTATAAGCTAGTACACCGGACGGGAAGTATATGGCTGTCGATTGCTATTACACCGGACAGTGTTAAAGGAAATATATGACTGTCGCTATCAGCTATTACACCGGACGGTGTTAAAGGTAATATATGACTGTCGCTATAAGCTATTACACCGGACGGTGTTAAAGGAAGTATATGGTTGTCGCTATAAGCTATTACACCGGACGGTGATAAAGGAAACATATGACTGTCGCTATCAGCTATTATATCGGACGGTAAGGGAAGAATATGACTGTACCTATTCGCTATTACACCTGACGGTGTTAAGGGAAGTATATGGTTGTCACTATAAGCTATTACACCGGACGGTGTTAAAGGAAATATATGACTGTCGCTATAAGCTATTACACCTGACGGTGTTAAATGAAACATATGACTGTCGCTATAAGCTATTACATCGGACGATGTTAAAGGAAGAATATGGCTGTACCTATTCGCTATTACATTGGACTATGTTAAAGGAAATGTATGGCTGTAGCTATTAGCTATTACACCGAACGGTGTTAAAGGAAGAATATGGCTGTTAGCTATAAGTTATTACTCCGAACGATGTGAAAGGAAATATATGGCTGTAGCTATTTACTGTCAGTCCGACAGCTGTGAAAGGAAGTATACACCAATTTGATTTTGATGAAGCGGAAACCAGTCAAGACATTTTTATCTCGCTTTTTCAAAAGCTGAATTCCAACGTTTTGCTTTGACCTAATTCCATGAACACTCACTGCCCCCTCACAGTTTTAGAAATGCTTTTTTTGACAGAAACAACTACAGAGATACGAGAAAAAGCTAACTTTTTTTTAATGTAAAAAGGAATGCACATGACAATTGTATACTTAACGACACATTGTTTGCAAAATTGATTTGGTATGTTTTCTAAATAGGTATCTACATGAACAAATTAACATTTCAACTATTAGTACAGATTTCGTTTGGTATAAATCAAAAAATTAAAACATTTGTTTCCTTACTTCGTTTTTATATTCATATTAATTTTCAATTAAAGCCAATTAATTAGAAAAAGTGTAAAAACGCATTTATGTTTTGAAAATGTGATTAAAATTTGTTTAACGCAGGTATTTGTTTTGAAGTGTTTTATTAAAATGTTGCAATAATTTTTATTCGCTTTTGAGATTTTGATGGTTTAACGACGGATAACATTTTAAAAATATTTTGGTATTTATAAATTCTTTGTGAACTGCCAGTGAACCGGACATCCACTTTGCATGCATTCAAATGTATTTCCCTTTTCTTTACAACCTCATGAATAGAGCCCCTCCTACCCAAGTCGCAAAACTGCTATGGATACAGCCAATACTAAAGTTAAAGATTCAGCGGAAATGAATGAATGTAGTTTTTCAAGAATAAAAATCAATAGCTGCTACAGAGGCAGCGCTGACTAGTAAATAAATACGGCTACACTGTCGTTAGGGCGCGTAATTGGTTTGTTTCCTCATCAATTACAAGTAGTTTTATCTTCAACGTAGAACTGTTCACTGGTCATTGATTAGAGCATGTGAGTGTTTATTAGACCCAGTATCCAGATTCACTCTTTAACATGCCTTTACTGTAAACCGTCTCTTACGGCACCTATCGACACAATTACCAGAGTCACTCTCCAAAAGCCTTCATTGTGAACCTCTCTTTAGACTTTATAGACACTTAAAGACACTGTTACTAAAGTAAAACTCGAACAGCCTTCCATTGTGAATCTCACCTCCAACAACCCTCCAGTGTGAATCTCTCTCAGGTACCTATGGACACAATTCCAGAGCCACTTTCCAAGGGAATTTCTTTTTAGACGCTTATTAATATTGACCTGAGTCAGCTCCAACAGTCCTCCAATGTGAATCTACCTCTAAATGCATTTACTTGTAAAACGGTTCTTTCGGCATTCTCGTGTCTTTGCTCGAGTAGTTATTAAGGAATGATCATAGTTGTTTCTACCTTAGACAAAGAACCATGCAACATCAAACGGCAGTTTATGTAACCAGATATGATAAGAGTGATATTCAGACATTCTTTGAAAGGAATTCAGATCAGAAGACACATTGTGTGTGTCTCTGTCGATGATCTGTTATGGCTTTTATTCATCACCACGCCATTTTGACCTAGTTGCTATATCCATCTTGGCCGGTCCTTTTGAAATTGTCTTGCGACCAAATTCATTGTCCCAATTAGTAATGATGTCTTTATTTACTGAACTGCACCCTTATTGACATCCTCTGAAGAGCGAACGGTTCTGTAGCAAAAAGCAAGTATTAGCGATATGGACGATTTGTTTTAAATAATTCAAAATAGAGGTCATTATGATCTCTTTAACTATATTTAGTTCAATAATTCAAGGGACATACTAAATGTTTTAACTGAAAATAAAGACATACACTAGACAAACATTTATGATGGAAAGACGGACGGAAGACGAAATGCGTGTGGGCAAACTTAAAATCCCTTTCGGTAGCACCAACAGGGACCGTAACCTAATAGTCGTAAATATTCCATCAGGAATATGTTGTTAAATCATGGTATAGCTACATACCAAATTTGAGCCAAATCGTACATCATTTAAACGAAGAATCAGAATCAAGTTAACGTCAGCCATCTTATTTAACAGTTAAACGGAAGTCGTTACAGATTTCGCAGTGCCATGATTCACTCACGTACCAAATGTCTGAAATCAACTGCTGAAAGTTTAACAGGTGAAAAGAAGTTGTGAAAAAGTGCATCATGCTAAAATACACCTACAAACTATAATTTGCTTGAAATGAGACATTATCTAAGTTTTTACAAATCAAAAATGAACACCTACTATTTTGCGGGAAAAGTTGGCCTTATTTATTTCAGTCTTTTGCACAGTCACAAAAAAACATCTGTTGTAAATAGAACATAACTTATAGCCAAATATGTATCAGAAAGTAAGAGGTAATATTTGAATTCAGACCGGAAAAACAATACGATGAGCACATCTACACACACATATCAATTTGCCTGTGAAGTTTCATTAGCATCCGGCAAGTAATCTCTGGGGAAACGTTCGGACTTCAAATGGTGGAAGAAAGATAATAAAAAAAGGAACGCTGTTAAAGAAATTCCAGAACTCGATTAGGGACTTCATAGCAATTGCAGTTTAAGCAATAAGTCTCAGAGCTCGTAATGGCTGCGTATCTGCACAAATCTGTATATATTGATATGCCTGTAAATAGTGTATTATGATCTGTAATGAAGAAAGCGCTTGAAATATCGTGTTTACGTTATATTAGGGGTAAGTCCATAAAATTCAGGACAGTTGACCGATGATACGGCACGTAACACAATTGCGTTATTTATGATTGTGAATGATAACGAAATGATGTCATTGGTTTAACATAATTGCGAATCTTTATTTGAATGACCTCCTGTAGTACGTTCTTACAATTTAAAGCCACACTTGTTTCATAAATGAATTCGATTTGCAAAATATATATGATCAGTCGGAATATAAGCAATTTTCCAAAATCAATAGCGTTCGTCTGGGAGAAATCAGCATTAAGCAGTATTGAGATTTAGCGGCAATTTCGCGCCAGGGCTGAAATCGACACCATTACTTGGCGATTATAAAATAATAAATAATGATTGGAAAAAGGACACGTCATGATCACGTGTCCTTTCCACGTGGTTTCGACTGGAAATAGACTCGAATTGGATATGGTAAGTCCAGTACACCGGAATTACTCATGTTGGTTCAGATGAGGCTAAGTCTTATTCTCACATAATAATGATACATAAAATTTGATCATATCTGTATTATCCAGGGACAAATCACTGCCCCTGTTCATCAGTTAAGATAGACTATCGGGTTATAAATACAGATATGTAGGTAACTCCATGGTAACAAGCCTTTACCTTATTGAGGATAATGCTTTTGTACATTGTACTGTGTTCTGTAGCGACTTACAAGGTATCCAACAAGTACACTGCTCTAAAGTTAATGTCTATCAAACACTCAAGGTTTTTGAGGCATATCTATTTTGAAAGTAACAAATATTTGATGGTTCTACATTTTTACAAAATGTAATTTTCCGAATCAAATGAATCACTACCCGACGTGAAATATTAACACATGAAAGGTTTTAATGTCACTGAAATATTATTTGTTTAAACTTCTGGTGATGACGTGTACAGCAAACGTTCGGCAAACGCTCAATAACATTGATATTTGCATTGTGAAATATAAAGGGTGTGACTGAGTACTACTTGGAGTTATCTGAACAACAATAATAAAACCACACCTTCTTACCAGACCGACAGATAAAATGAACTGTTACGTGTACGTCATACAGTCAACCAGTCCAGGTCAACAGTCTCTCGAGGGGATCGAGGAATAATCAATCGGCCCAATTTAATCTCCTACTTTAGAGTTTTATTCCATATTCGAGACCAAGTAGATTCCGTCTTGTATTTTTGCGTTTTAATTGCAGCTTTGGGGCTGAATTCTGGTCTTTATAGAAGTTTCGTCGATAGTGGCGAAACATATGGCTCCTGAAATTGATGCAACAGAGGGTCGGCGTAGTAGTGGACGTCTGTGTGAGGTCCTGAGGTCGTACGTCCTCAGACCAGTGGTCACTCGGATACTAGGTTGCCCATTTAGGAATCAACTGTATTTTTGTTATTTAAATGGTTACATACGTGCTCATCGTTACAACCTGGTCAGTATATTGTAGGTTTTCAACCTTGCTATATTAAATTAAAGTTCCAAAACAACGAAATGTTTTCTTATATATTGTTTACAATGCTTCCTTATGTCTGCAATGGAGAAAAAAATTCTTTGCATTTGTAATTTGGCTATCAGAACCTGTTTAAAATCTATATCCTGTAAGACCAATGTTTCTTTCATTTAATTAACTTACAATGCATTTAATGTCAATATATAAATACATTGACTTTTTACTCTACCATATCCAATACCTTATCATCATCAAATACTCGTCTCCCCTAGTCTACAATTGCACATTATGCTATTTTTGTACACTTTTCGTATGAGTGACTTCTCAATTACCAACAATACAAAGTAATGAAGTATTTATATTGTATCATAAGTTTAGTTTTTCGACGTAGAAACAAAGTAAACGTTTTACTACCTGATATGGCTATTTGTAAATCGATGGCTCATCGTGTAAGAATCCCGAATCGGTATTAACGGTACATATTCAAAATAACTTTAGACTACAACAGATTATCGATTCTTAAACGATTAATTTCAAGTCAACCAGGCCAAGTTCTCTGCAATTATTATAAAAAGAATTAAATTAAAATGAATCGTTTACCCATGTCATATCATAGCCGCCGAGGAACATTGAGGGACATCGGTTTGTATTCACAATGTAGTATGACGTCACCGTAAACGTCTCTTTCCAGCTGCACGATCTCGGTTTGATATTACGTTAGAAGATTTTTTAAGATCTCCCGGAGGATGTCTTAGGCTTCAAAAATGTGAACGCACGCCTGCTGAAGATGTTCTAAGGTTCTGGCTGTTTATTGTTTTTCTCTTTTTTTCGCGATAATCCCACATCAACTTATTCAGGATAATCAACTAAAGAGAGGGTGTATATATTCTTCACCTAATATCTACATATGTGCTATTTCTCATAACCTTACCAAATGAAACACGCCTGTCAAGGAAGAGTTAACGTACCAACATCCTGGCTGTATACAAAAAGCGGCTAACCCATATTTTATTTGTATTTTTCTTTTTATTATGTAAAATTCAGACACTTTCTCCTACACGTGCCCTGGCTGGAAGCGATAAGCTGTTTGTGACTGGAGGACGCTAAGGCAATAACATATTATTGTATTGTCGTTTTGTCTTATTATCAAGTCGGCGTCTGACGTCATAGGCTTTAAGCGACTAAATAAGATGAGAGTCCATATTGGCAGTGCCTGCTATTCATGGAGTGAACATTCAATTAGAGGCTTAAGAGGACCCCTTCACACCCAGTTAGCTTTCCATTACTAATAAGCTGCACCACATCTGTTGATCCAGCCTTTTCATTATCCCGTCATATACATAACCGCGGCGTCCTAGCATAGCCACGACGTCCTGATATAACCATGGCGATCTAGCACAGCTATGGCGCCATTTGATATAGCCATTGGTTACTTCAACATAGCTTAATCGTTTTTTTAATAAACACGACGTCATCAAACATGAAAACAAGGTTCTATATCTAAATGACAGTGCCATTATCGTAGTCAAGTTATCCTCTATCAAAGTCACTGAATCATCTGTCATATCAGGGCGTCATATAGTATAGCCATGACGTCATCTGTCATAGAAACGGTGTCATCAGTCAAAGTCACGTCATTCTTTATTATAACCATGACGTCATCGATCATAGAAACGACGACCTTTGTCCTTACCATAGCATCTCTTTACATAGCAATGCCATCCTTTTACATAGTATCGACGTCATTTATCGTAGTTTCGGCGTCATCTTCATGTTTGAATCATAGCCACGTCGTCATTAAACATAGCAACGACAACATCTATCATAATTTAAGCGTCCTCTTTGGCCATGTAATCCTCAGTTTAAACTTTGAAGCTAATGTTAAATGTCTAACACCGTAATTTATTTTCGTTATTTAATACTAGTTCATTTCGAAGACCATAATTATGTTCGCAAGCTACTGGTCTGACTTGATTCTAGGGGGTATAAAGGTGGAAACCAAAAAGGGTCAAAACCAGTGTTGAAACAGAAGGGGAGTCGTGTGAAATTCCTTTATTATATGAATTTCAAAATAGCGGATTATTAGTTGATTTCAACGTGTGTATCATAAAATGTGCTCTCTAGAAAAAGTGACTATCACGATTACGGCAAACACCGTGGACTAAGAAAATTCACCAACTGGTACCTCAGAGGATGAACATAAAACACATTCAGATGATTGCACCTTTACACAAATAGTTATATATACGGTATGTCAAAATGAATTACGCTGGAACATACCATATGTCCGCCAGACAAATGAAATGTTTACAGGAAAAACCAGTCTGTCCTAGATGATTACAATTCCTTGTCCTTCCTTCTACTAAAGAGGTCTTTTGGGGATTTTATTTTGCTCGTGTAACAAAAACAAAACGAATGCCCAGAAGCGATAGAGGATCGTAATTCAAGGATGGTATTTCTTGTACAGATAGAGAACCATTACCATGTGTAGGCATGTTCACTGTGCTATATACATGATGCATATGCAACCTTGTGTTTAGAAGCTCGATTTCTGATCGTGTCTCTTACCGGCAGGTGGGATGCGTTACGTAAGGAATTTAAGTCCCTAATGGGTCTATTAGGCGTTTCACGATTGTCTTGATCTCGTTATAGAATTAGAAGGTCAAGGACAATATTGACCGCCACAGCACGTCCATCAACTAGTACGTCAGACGATCTTCACAGGAAACCATAGCAACTAATGTAAAAAAAAAATGCAACAGAACATTTGCCTGCCGATTCATATTTGTTTTGTTCTTTAACCGGTAATTTAATCTAAGTTTCTTTTTCGTCACCGATTTTTTCCTAAATTGAATGTCATCAATCTAAATCTAAGATTACAAGATCAAAAGATAAAATGTCTCTGTTCATTTATTGTGCCTAGCACAGAACTTTCCGGGAAGCCCTGGGAATTGAACAAACAACATCATTAACAGCTACTTTGCCGGGACAACCTTCCGCTTGCCGGGGGATTATCTGAGATTTGATGTCGCTGTGCCTTACCTGAGGCTAGAAAACAAAGGCATACACTCGCGTAATGGCATATCCGATTAATTTTGCTGTCAGACCTCGATTGTTGGGGTCGCTCAAAGATCTAGGAATGGTCACATCTACATGGTGGTTGAAAACAATGACCAATAAACAAAGGTCCCAATGGACCCGCTTCTATTACCAACCATCGTCTTTACACAAATTTCATTGAGGCGATGTATGTGATAACTGGCTTCAGTGACGTTTACGCACGGTTCACCTCGGTTCAACCCTAATGACACGGATCCTTGTCCACAAGTGGATAATACGCTCAGCGTCAAATCAGAATGTGTCACAACTTTTCCGGCACCAGCAATGAAAAACGTGTCCAAGGACGTTGCTCTCTATAAATAAAAGGCAAGTCCGCAACATCGTAGAAAGTTCCAATAAACCTATATGTTCGAATGAGATAATTGAAAAGGAAACAAAACAAACATTGTTTCGATTGACGTTGCTTTCGGTTGCCTAAAATTAAAAAAATAAATGAATAGGACAAAATTGCTGAATTCGTCATACATATACTTGATAAGAATAAGAACTTACAAGTAGAATTAAATGAAAAAGAAATCAATAGCTTGTCATTTTACCGGTGAATTCGTTGAAAACATCCTGTTATTGATCTTATCAGCTGAAGTCGTAAAATAGTCTGTTTAGTGCGGAAAATTCAGGATCGGCAATATGTTGTTTATATGAATGTAAAAGGAAGTGGAAAACGTTTAATTTGGTAAATGGCAAAGGAAGTGTTCATTTGGTAAACGTCAAAGCAAGTAGCAAACTGTCAATTGCCTAAAAGTCAAAGCAAGTAGCAAACCGTCGATTGCCTAAAAGTCAAAGCAAGTAGCAAACTGTCGATTGCCTAAAAGTCAAAGGAAGTTGCACACTGTTGAGTTTATAAATGTCAAAGGAAGTGGCACGCTGTTGAGTTTATAAATGTCAAAGGAAGTGGCACGTTGTTGAGTTTATAAATGTTGGTGAGTGTGAACGTGCATTAGTTTAAAAACAAATCCAATTTTAATATTAATTGTGCAAATATTCATAGATAACTGAAAACACACTTGCAAGATATTTAATTGATTTGTTATGCATATGGTCGAAATAATAGATACTGTCAGACATCACAAAAAAATAAAGTATCACGTAAAATTCGTTTATTCGACAGCTTATAGAAAACAAGGGCACATCGAAATAACACTTTCTTTTTATTTTGAAAATTCTCATAAAAGACTTATAATAAGAGCAGATCATAAAATGCCTTTTCTGTAACTATTGATGCAATAAAAAGCCAGTAGCCAGTCGCATTAAAACTAATTCTGCCGCTTCCTTTTGGGCGCTTTAGTTCCACGAAGAACAGCAAAGCAAATAACAAATACATCATTAAAGGAAAGATAATTAAATTGATAAGTTTCTGATAGAGTAATTGTGAAGAAAACATTATTTAAACGTGTCGACAATGTAACTACTCTTTTCACCCTTTAAATTCTGTTTAATTACCCAATAATACATGCGCGAATGCATGTTTTTTTCCAACAAAACATGCACGTGCAACTCAAAAATCTACCCGATATAGCATGTCTTGGACATACAGTCGAACCTCGTTATCTCGAAGTCGACGGGGTCGTGGGAAAACTTCGAGTTATCCGAGTATTCGAGTTATGCGGGTTCATAGATTTGGTATGAAATTTGCTGTTGGGACATAGCACTAGCAGTTGTTGGTTTTATTAATAGTTAATGCTTTTACTCAATCAATAAATGATATACGTAATCAATATAACAAATTCAGCTATGTAATTTTACAACAAACACGCTTACAAAAATAGAGTAAGTTATTTCAGAAAAAGGTACTTTTGTTTTTAAACGCGATAAAAACGGTTGGACTNGAAGTGTTACATTTCAAACCGAACTATCCCGCTGTCTCTGATCTCGTAGTTTACAATGCGGAAATGAAAGTGCGCAAGTCTAAAACAAATCACTGTAATGGAGCGTACGCATAGTTGATTCTGTAAATGAAAACACACAAACAAATTATATCGTACATGTGACACATTGATTCATTAAACATTAAAGCCAAATATGACACCTGACACCTCCTCAACTCGATGTAATCAACAGCAATTATCGTTTTGTTCTTAAATCTCTCGATCGACTTTCAAAGCCATACTGGCTCCTGTAAAAATATGAACCCGTAAAGCTGTCCTAGGTTGTGATTTTAACTGTGGAACTCTTTTATGCATGACCATGCTTTGTGACCAATTTTCCGGTTTGCACTGTCGTCTGTTTAGGTGTACAAATCATTAAACGGACTCGCAGTAAGTACAGATTACTGTTGATCAACAAGTGACAAAATGAAATTTGGATACTACGTTTGATTAACGCTATTGAAACCAATATTTTACTTCGAGGTATCCGAGTTTTTCGACTTTTCAGGGTTCGAATTATCAGAGTTTTATTTACTAAGATAAAGAACAGTTTTGGCCGGGACCGGAGAAATACTTCGAGATAAACGGGGTCTTCGAGTTAAAAGAGTTCGAGATAACGAGGTTCGACTGTATTAGCTTTCTTGAGTGAGTGTAACCGGTTTCATTTTTTTCACTTCACTATCTGAGATAGAGGCAACATAATCATTTGTTCAACGTTCAAAAATAACATAATCTATGACATCGGCGGGTGAAATGAAAACTTAAACTTAAAAATTAAATTATGGTGGAAAATAAAGCTCTGGTTTTGTAAATATATGATTATTAATTCTTGCTGAAATTTTCAAAATGATTTGTTGTCATCTAATATTCAAACCCCTTTCATTATAAAGCCTACCATACTACACATGTTGATTACAAAAATATTTCACAAACAGCAATCTGTTATTGTTCTGGCGATACGTTTGCCTAGAGTACTATTGTCGTCATAGCTGTCACTGA
Source organism: Mizuhopecten yessoensis (assembly GCF_002113885.1). Classification (NCBI taxonomy): domain Eukaryota; kingdom Metazoa; phylum Mollusca; class Bivalvia; order Pectinida; family Pectinidae; genus Mizuhopecten; species Mizuhopecten yessoensis. The sequence goes on from NW_018404396.1 coordinate 341,361, forward strand.
AGAAATATATCATTCAGGAATTGAACTTTTAGAAATCAAGCAACATTTCATTATAGCTTTTTTCTGAACTTGACGACCAATTTTAGCTGTAACGATATATCCAACATCAGATGGATAAGGTGGGCTGGCGCCGTGCTTTAATGACTCGACACAAGATAAGGCGATACGGCTTGTCATCATTACCAACGCTAACCAAGCCAACCACAGGCTGGTGATCAACGACGCTTCAAAACAGTAAGCACGAAATTCTAGGATTCTAGGAAACTCAAAGAACGTTAATTAGATAGACACAAGGGGAACTTGCTTAATATAGTTGAACGCATAAACCAGGAAAGCATTTAACTAAAACATGAAATCAGGGAACCGTATTACTAGGATTGAACACATAAAACCAGGAATATTTGACGTATGCAGAAACGACAACATTGGGAGAACCTAGTTAGATTGTAATTCCTTCCGATTTCATGTCTTTTTTGTAACAAAAGAACCGTACAAGAACTTATGGTTTAATTAGGGTTTCATTGCTTCATTCCATTTCTGTTCACTCCCGAGTAAATTATTGTTGAACGAGTCAATACCGACATTTAAATGTTGTACAGTATTGGTTATGAGTTGAATGATTTAGTGGTTTGAAATCGTTGTACCATGTTAAATTATGTTAATGTTTTTAATATCATTTCTTTTTAGATAATTGAGAGATAAAGGAAAGAAACTTGTCGGGGTCATGGCCAACCTCATGTGTTTTTCAAATACATTTAAACGACATGTTATCCCTAAAAGCACACACAGCAACGGCAATCCATAAGTTAAAAATATCATTATGATTGAAGAACCACAATTGAGCCTTCAACACGTTATAACCCCAATACGTCCCCTTGTAGCAATATGTGACTAGTCGTCTCCTTTCTATAACGTAACATGTACTCGATCATTACAAAAAATCAACGTATGCACATCGCTAAAACAGCTGAAGATTGAGTCAGCAAACAACCAAATGTCTCGATGTTCTAGTAACGTCAGATCCAGGTCTCGGTGTAATACGACAATGCGAAGACAACTTGAACATTATCATGACGACCCTATATGTTCAAATCCCACGACCGTTTTATTATTTATATGTGTGTATAAGCTACAAAACGTATACTCCGCATTGTGTTCATGAGTATGTTGCTGTAAACGTGTGTGGCTCTACTGCAGTTCTTAGTTTTCATTGTCACCTTTATCACAATAGACCTTCTGATGGGGTTTGTTTACGAGGTGCAGCAGGTGTACCAGAAGTGACCCGCGGCTGCAGCACCGCTCCCTCACCGACAGTACCTGCTTACAGCGCCAATCACGGATCACGCGACCAGATATAGCGGCTGTCCAGGCCTGACGCGCCGGGATATCGCGCGTCAAATGATTGTTTTCTGATATTTGAAGGATGACATTTGCATTGTGGTACATTAACGAGGCAGTGTGATATATATCGTGCCACCCGGGATGTGTATGTCACACTCAGTGTATTTGATAGAAAGCTTTCTATATAAGATAAATCAGATAACACGACAAAACAGGCATAAACAAATGTAGTCGCAAATAGCCACTCCTAGCGACACTTAAAGTCAGGAAATCGATATATTCTTGCTGCTTTGATGCCAGTATATTTGCAAAACGCTTTACATATTTTTTACATTTATTTCAATAAATTAATCATGTTCTTTTTATTCATATATATTCAAAATAAAGCTTTCAGCAATTTCTTATTTACATAAGTGATGTTTTTACATCTAGATGCCGAGGTCAGAGCAGTCATATCTATACTGTTGTAAGTCCCTATATGACTATTATCAGAAGAAATTACTTTGATAGTACAATGACGGCAACTGGAGCAGTTTCTTCACCTGCTTCGCACAACATTTTGATCATGTTAGCCTATTCCAGTATGTTCCAGACACGCAAACTGCATTACAGCTAATATCAGCAAATACTTATAACATAACTACTGATAAATAAAATTTTAGAACGTAATGGACAGGGGTAAATAATCGTAGATGCTGTAATTAAAGCAAATTAGTTACACCCATATTAAACATGAAGACCTTAACACCTAACGGGGCTGCTTCATGCATCATGGGTGTGACCTATATCAATTCATAAAGACATGACTGAACATACTAGCATGAATGCCAAAGAAAGTCCATTCGATTCCAATACAAACCATCATTTACGTGGAACACACTCCATAACAAACTAACGATGCTCAAGTAAATAAACTTTCTCAATCGGGTTTATATGCAGGTTAAGGGACATGATACTTTCATACATAAGCTATTAAATATTCTTTCTACCTATCAAAAGCATTTAACTAGCTCTAAACAGTTACTTAACAGAACATTTAGAAAGACTACATCTGTACAACTTCAAACAATGCGAAATGATTGTTAAGTTTAATCTACTACGGAGGGACCACTGTTTGTATGTGGTATTTAACATGTAGCCTATACTGACTGTGAAGCTCATTTAACGTTAACATCACATGGAACTAAAAAGGAAAGACGCACACAAATTTTGATACTAACTAGCATTTAAAAATTGATAAAGAGATTATTTTGATCTGCCTTCAAGTGTTTATAGAAACTATAGTTAAAAATGCTTATTCCTTTAGGAGATCAAACAAATAGTCACGTTTATTCCATTTTTAATGCACTGTATTCCTTTTATGTTTAATTTGGTGTTTATTTCACCTATACTAGAGAATGTTAATAAACAATATACCTTCTAGTACTTTACATGATACGAGTATAAGCTAGTATGACTAAGTATGATTAGTAATTGTTACAAAATACTGAAATATCTATAAAAACAATACTAAACAAGTATGACATAGACATATACGTACATATTCCTTGTCGTATCTACTCAGTAACAAGGGAACGGCCAAGTGTACATGACATTGACGAGCCAGTATTGATAATATAAAATCACCTATCTGGGGATAGTTGTCTGTGATAAATATATGTATAAAGACATAACTTATTAAAATAATAATGCTTAAGGGAACGATAAAAATTTGGAATGTAGAAAATGTCTAAATAGGAGGCTGGCATGACAGACACAAAGGATTTTATACTCTAGAATGTTCGCCACTATGTAACCTTCCTCTTCGCATTCCATGATGAGGACGAGTAAATGACGACGAAGACATCAAGGCGGTGAAATGTATGACACATTTTGGGAGATATGATGGCGCTGTGGCTACATGTACTGCTGTCGCGTTTCACCAAGACGCCAGGAGATCGTTTTCCTTCAACCCAATGTGAAAAGGAATGTTGGTCATCTGCTTAACCACGTGATTTTTCTCTAAGTTCTCCGATTTTCTCTTATATAAAACCCGCTTTGCTCTTCCATCAGATCCAGCATAATTGATTATCGTAAGTTTGAAAAACGTTTCTCATATTACAAAGCTAACTATACATAGTAATTTGAATGCGTTTATATATAATATAAGCGTCATAAAACAACAAATATTAACTGCATCAAAACAGAAAAAATAGCGTTATCCTTTATGTCATATTCTACATTCACTTTTTTAAAGTGTAATGATGTCACGATTGACAACAAGGCTGCGGGCCTTTTTGAATGTTCTGTTTAACACTGCTCTACCATTTTCTGCTCTTATTTGGTTTATAAGCAAACTAATACCTTATTGTTTGTAACAAATATGTATGTAAACAGCCACTAATTATACCGTCGCTTCATCAGTAACTCAACAGAAAAACTGCCGCTTTAAACGAAGTATACAGAATGTGCCATCCTGATTGGTCATTATCAAATGTGACATTTTTCGTACTGTGATAATATAATTTTTAGTATCTGTCACCATGTGAAAGTTGTTTCGAACGCAAGCAGAAATTGAAAAGTTGTTTTACGAGATTTCGAAGAAGTCTGCTTCCTTTGTCAAGCAAAGAGTCAAATGACCGATGTCTCGACTCTAAACCGCTGAAAACAACTCACTAAGTCACTATGTGCCGAAACAATAAATCAAGTTGCCAGAATATATCGATACATTCCGCCATATAGCACTCTCATACTACAGGCAGTCAGACGACAGGTAAAATGTTTACCAATTCCGCCCCTTACTGGCTTAGTGATTTGTATCCAGCGGTTTAGAGTCGAGACACCGGTCATTTGCACTCTTTGCTTGATAAAAGAAACAGACGTTTTCGGAAGCTTGCAATTGTTTTTACAATATATTTGTACTATCATCGCTAGGTACGTATAACAATATGGCGTTAACTTCACGGGGGGAAGAAATATGATCTCCTCAATATCAGCTACAAAAAGAGATGAGTCAAAGATAATCAAGGGAACTCATGTTAGTATATTGTGATTTGTTTTAAGATATCGTGGCGGCAGGACCATCATGATATGAGTATTAACGAAACGCAGACAACATATGTAGAGATAATATGCGCAGACGACAGCGAAACATATTGATTGACATCTGCAGCAAAACCTGTCATTCATATTTGTAACCTATCAGGTTATAATAACCATATGAGTGGCTAAGGGCCATGATTGAGTAAGGGTGTATTTACATGTTGTATAGATGGTAAGCAAGACAACAATGATTGACTAAACGTGTATTTACATGATGTTCAAAGGGTAAGCTAGATACCAATGATTGACTAAGGGTGTTATTGCATGTAGTAAAAAGGGTTAGTTAAGCATAGGATGTGTTTAGATGTGAAACACAGGGTTAGCTTTATACCAATGATTGAGTAAGGGTGCGTTTACTTGTAGTCCATTGGGCTATCTAGACACCAATGATTGATTTATAGTGTGTTTAGATGTGACACACAGGGTTAGTTGAACACCAATAAGGGAGTGTTAATATATATGACAAAAAAAGCTAGACACCAATTATTGAGTTTGGATGTGTTTACATGTACTACAGTGTATACATCAAAGACTGAGTTAAGGTATGTTAACCGTATGTATTACATATGGTTAGCTAGACACCAATGATTGAGTTATAGTGTGTTCACATATGATAGACAGGGCAAGCCAGACACCAAACATTGGGTAAGGGTGTATTTACATGTGATACACATGGTTAGCTAGACATCAGAGATTGAGTTAGGGCATGTTAACATGTATTACATATGGTTAGCTAGACACCAATGATTGAGTTATAGTGTGTTCACATATGATAGACAGGGCAAGCTAGACACCAAACATTGGGTAAGGGTGTATTTACATGTGGTACACATGGTTAGCTCGACATCAAAGATTGAGTTATAGTGTGTTCACATATGATAGACAGGGCAAGCTAGACACCAAACATTGAGTAAGGGTGTATTTATATGTGATGAAGGATCTTATTATTTTAACAGAAATATATGGCAGTTATCTCGGCGCAAGACCATTTTTCTAAAAAGTAAGTCTGGTTATTTTGGGTACATGGGTCTAAATAGCCTAGTTTGAAACGCAACACGGATGATAACCTTTTTTTTATTATTTTTCTTTCATATAAGACATTATTTTAATGACTGAACGAATATATATGGAGGTTTCACACATATGTCATTGATGGAGAACTTACCTTAATTGAAATATCAACATCACGGTTTTAGCTTTCCTCCAGCAAGGGCTTGTTACAGCCAATATTACCAGTATGACATCATCAAACCTTGTACAATTTTATAGTTCGTCTGATTTCTATGTTTATTTAGAAAAGCTATATTGTGTCTGTGCTCTGTCAATGACACATATTCTCAACATCGTCTGGAAAGGTCAATATTGTTAAAGACATGTCATACAGGTATCTAATATACATGGTAGGTTTAATAACAATGTAATCATTGTCGCCGAGCTCAATAAGGATAACGCTTTATTTACTTTGGTTACAATATAAAGGGAGATGTGATAGGAGACATCCTCAACCTACATGTCAGGTGATCGTTTACATTTCTGTAAACTGGTGTTAGGCAAAAACAGTTTAGGTTTCATCATTATTTTGTGGATATTTTAGTCGTTAATCTATACTATACTGGGATTACTTGTCAACTCAAATTGTTCCTTTGTGTTGATATTATCACATTTAATCCCCTTTAGAAAATATTATTACATGCAACCATTTTCAATTTCCTATATCCATGGGAATACGATCATAATCCGTAAGCATACTATTAATAACTGACATCATCCGCAGGCGTAATACGACCTTATTAGAACCATGACAGACTTAGAGCGACATTAATTAGCTTTACCCAACAAAACAAAAACGTCTCCGATGTAAACAGTACCACATAAATAGATTGAGAGCATTCGGATTTTGTTGACATATCCTTGGTAACTGTATTGTAGTGTCGGATTGCTGCAGGTATGGGATGCCCACGTTATATTACAGTAGTATATATATTATCATCTGTGCACTGTTCTTGTGTGTGAAACCGCAAAAAGTCAACAGTGGCATTTAAAGTTTCTGTTTAATAATCACTGCAGTATAAACATACTTCATTACACATGCACAGTAATAGTTTTTTCATAAGTAATTTAAACTTGATATACCAAAGCTAATGACAAAGAAATATAGCGTTACGGAATTATTCCCATTCACCAATAAATATAATGTTAATTTCCCACTAAACAATTAAAACATCGTTAAAATGCAAAACCTGTTTAACCAGAAATATATCATTGATAAACTCTACGCATTAAACCATTAATATATCTTTAAGTAACACCTCATTAAACGATAAAACATAGTTAAATATCTTCAAATTTCACTACCCATCAAACCCAATTGATATTGTTAAATACCATTTCACGTTAATCCAGAAATAGGTCGTTTTACACCAGCCATAAAAACCATAAATAAATCGTTTAATAACAACCTACTGAATCATAAAACATCGTTAATAAACCAGATCAGTATCTTAATCTAACATTACCCATTAAATTGAAAGTGTGATTTTAATTAACTCTGATAACTAACTGAATGTTCGGGCTGGGTTTTTATTTATTTTTTATTGTTATTTATTTTTATTTTTTAAACAATGCAAAGTTCATGTTCATGTGTATCACAAATATGTTATGTAATAACTGAAAATATCAAAAATCAAAAATAAATATACATATACATGTACATATCTGTTTGTATGACTGGCAAATAAAATCATACAGCTATAGCTATAAAAATTATTTTGATGTCTTATATATAGGAATAATGGATACAGAACAACTCATATACTAATGACCAATACTTTTACATTTTATAACTGTGAACAGAAACTTAGAATTATGTTCAGCAAATTGAAAATAGTAGATATTTAGTAACTTTTGCCCTTTTTTTCCAGTCGTTTTGATTTTTTTTATTGTATTTGTCATCTTTACCTGTTGCAATATATTTTTGTGAAGTATAGTTGACCTTGATCGTTTTTTGAAGACCACTTATGGATGTTTGTAGGCATCTTGCTGAATGAATATGGTTTTTCGTAACCAAAATGATTGTACTGTCTATTGGTGTTTTTATTCCATCTTGATTATATAGTACAAAGATGTAAGTCTCATTATTGTAAGCAAACGGGATAATTATAGCATCCAATGAAAACTCAAATTGTTGTAACATAACCTGCACATTATCACATTCCCATAGGGTGTGTTCTATTGTTTCAATATCAGTTTTACCTGAGTTACAATAAGGACTATCAGCTATTCCTGCCGTAAATAAGAATTGTTTTTTTGTCAGAATGTGTTGATTGGTTCTATATTGAAGCCACTGTAATTATAAATTTTTGGTTATATGGAAAGGCATTTTGTATATTTTCCTCCATGTTTCATTATCAAAATTAAAAACGTCATCCCAATTTTTTCCTTCAGTGGATATTGTATTATTTTTACGGAGTAAAAAGATAATAAAACTCTATTGTCCCTTTTTTACTGCGGAAAAGTATTTCTTGATTAATTCGTATGAAAGGAATGATAGGATATGGTTAATCCTGTTTCTGTATATGTCTTCGAATAGCTGATATAAGTCCTTGGTAATTAAGGAAGTTTGTATTTATATCAAAGACCTGTTAAAATTCCTGAAAAGAGTAAAACGAATTAGTGTTTTTATTGATGAAGTAGTTATAATAATAATTCCTTTATTTGTAACAATCCCTATAAATTTACTCTGAGTATCTACTTTAATACCATATTGGTGTTTTGACCAATATATGATTGATTGATTGATTGATAGGTTTTACGTCCGCTTCACTACCGCGTATTTCCGTTATCCAGCAGACGAAGAACAGAAATGAAAATGAGTAGAAGGGATAAAGTATGGAGTAAAAGAGAAGAGGAGGGGGATAGGTTAGAGAAGGGGCCGTCTATCTATATATATTAACTGTATAAGTCTAGTTTTTGTAAGACGGCTCCTATGCCTAATAATGCCTTAACCTAACACTCATCGTACAGCATCACCAAGTCAGGACCGGAAGTGAGGTACTGTGCCGCCTCCAGCCACACCAGACCCTGCCTATACTATGAATTTGGTTTGTATATAAAATTTGGAAGTCCATCTAAATGTCTTAATAAAGAGACCCTAGTTCTAACGGCCTAATATTTTGGATAAAATTTTCACTATCCTCTGTGTCGGCGTTTACGCGCCTACTCTTCTCGAAAAACCCAGAGGGATTTTTTCCTTGCGAGAATGGACAATTCTCACACGGGTCACCATTTATAGTCCCATCCGACGGACTGTATATTAGTGGTTAGTGTCATGCATGTGCTGTTTTTTTGTTGTCCGTTCCATGTACTCCTCTCCTCACCATTCGTCACTGAGAATAAACCTGACTATTTTAGTGAATAGTGTGATTATTAGTATGGGTTAAAGAGGAAAAACGGGGAGGGTGTGTGGAGGGTGGGGGTGGGGGGATTAGTGTTATAGTTGGGTTATAATCTGGATGGGGGCTGGAGGGGCTGGAGGTTGAAAGATGTGCTGGGTGTCATGAGATGTGCAGAAGGATTTATGGGTTTTATTAATTGCTGGTAGTCTGGACCGGAGTGGTGTTGGGGATGGTTTGTGGGATGGGGGATGGGTTGGTTGGTTGGTTTTGTGAGGATATTCTAGTGGTTTTTGTGTTTACTTTTACATGTATTTAATCATGTATACACTTATAATATATAGTATTTTACTCTATTAGACATAATGTTGCTGTTGGGTGGCAGACTCGTCCTTTTTATAAACGGAACTACCCGCACGTTGTCAGAACACATACGTTGCAGCTTTCTCACATCAACCGGAAGTGAATTGTTTTAGTTTTTTTGTGAATTTAATAAATGTTTATTAGTTTTTGTAAGATTTACTTAATTTGTTTATTATTTTGTGATTGATTGGATATTGTTGTTATTACAATATTCGCTGTGTTAGATAAACAAATATTGATTATTAGTTCATTATTCGTTTATCCCGTTATTCCTACCTAACTAATAGGTCCATATAGCACCATTGGCCTCCCTCCTTTACCCGCGCTAACCTTGTAGGGTTTGACGCCGAATGAGCGAGAGGACCTGTTTTACGGGTCGTATTATACAGGTGACCAATATATCTGGAAATTGATATAAGTAGTGTTTATTTGATAAGTTTATCCATGCTTCAAAAACATCTTTCCAAACTTGGCTGGGTCTTTAATTACTTCTTCAAGAAGTATGAAAGTTCATCTGTGGTCTACTATTGTTATCATGGGTCAACCTCATGTCAATTTCAGCAGATGTTACAGGGCATTTGGAGCAGATCTCGCGCGGTGCTAATTAGGTCAGACTCATGCCATAAATCAACCTTTACAACAATATGTGATAATCATGCACTATAAAGCTTCGTGAATTTCTTTTAAAACATATCTTCAGATACTTGTGTCTTGAAAATATTACAAGGTATTAATCGAGATCAGAAAGAAACAAAGAGAAAATTATAGACATTTAAAAAGGGGAGGAAAAATAGAACGCTCCTTTGAACAACTGAAACCTGAAGGAGGTTGATCTTGTTATATCAACTTACACTTACTCAATTTACTCTTACTTAATTTACACTTACTCAACTTACACTTACTCAATTTACACTTACTCAATTTACACTTACTCAATTTACACCTACTCAATTTACACACATTCGTACATCATCTTAAATAGATTGGCGGCCACGTACAATGTCCGAAGTTCGGGGTTTGACACGTGTATTCGAGTGTTCAGGATGAATATCTAAAGTGTGAAATATTATATTAATATCACAAATAAAAACATTTGTCTAGTATACCCGGTATTGTACCAATATTTTTTATCTAGTTTTAACATCCTGCTTCCCAGCAACTGCGTTGTTTTCATTTAGCATTTTGATTAAGTAGATCGGGATATCTGTCGATTGCTGACGGACAAACTATAAAACACGGTATAAACAGATACAGGTTGAGTATGGGCAGGTTTTTATTAGCCATCATTATCTCATTGATTATTTTGACAGAACAATACTCTCATTGTTCCCTATGATAGATTACTCTCGAAGCCGGAGACATGTAGAATTAGATGACTTCTACATCGAAGACCTACCTTTATTGTCGGAAGATGCCGGTAGCCATAGAAATAAAACAAGAGTCCACTGTTGAGTCATGAGTGCCACAAGGAACAGTATTAAGACCCTTACGTTTCTTTTGCCACATAAATGACTTACTGGACTCCGTAAAATCAACAGTCCGGCTTTTCGCCGATGACTACCTATTTTAAAGAGAAATAACCTCAAACAAGGACCATGATACATAACAAACTGACCTGAAACAGCTGGGAACTTGGACTGTATAATGGGGAATGAATTTTAATGCCAAAAATGTTAGATTGTTTTGTTTTAGGAAGACAAAGAAAGGCTTATATCAGCTTAATGGATATATATTAGATCATGTACAGACAAACTGTCAGGGGATATGAAATAGAATTAACACATAGCAAAACATCACTAAAAAGAAAAAGTCAGTTCCACTCTAAGGCTTTTTATCTACAACACTATCCCAAAGAACTTAGAAACCAAACAGAAGGCCTTAAGAACAAGGGAAGAAGGTAAAACTCCTGAAAGATCTTCAACTTCCAACACTAGCATCCAGACTTAAACAACAGAGGTTAATATTGCGTCACAAAACTGCCTAGCAAACACCTCATTCAATTACAGCTTGAAAACAGGAAAACAGGACACCTGAAGTTCAAGGACTGTGAGACATCATGATCAATTCGATGTCGTTTAGTCTTTTCGCCCTGAAACGACGAGAATCAACAAACCTCAATTATCGTTGTTTCGTCTTTCCGGGGAGAAAAGGCGAAACAGCAAAATGGCACAATTCAGCAACCGTTAAAATCTCCATGTCAGTCTTTCCTTTGTTCATACTTTCCCCCTTATTTCATAGACTTTTAGCTGGAATTAAGGTTTTGTTTACAGTTCGATATTCTCTCTGTCTTTCTATGTATATACTCTCTCTTAATTTCGTTGATCTTAATAACGTTAAAATGTAAATCAAGTCTCATGAATTTTTATTGATTTGATATCTTACTGTATCGATTTTCTCAACCAATCACAGTGCTGATGTAAAGGACATAAACAACAGGTGATGACAATTTCCTATCTAACATTTTCAGCTACAAAAATGACTCTTGAAAAAGGTGCTTGGATTTCGCTTTATCTATCGAAACGACACACTGAAGATGTGAACTGATCCTGTCCTCATAGTTTGGCTGTAAGCAGCTGATACCGCCGTAAGATGATACTATAGATGCCAGCGATTGAGATCAACTCAAAAACAGTTTCCGAGCACCTTGCGTTGGCAATATATCATTACTATATGACTATATCGCGTCTGATCTACTGTGTATTGTATCACTGTATTTATCGTGTAATCCCTCTATGTATGTATCCTGTATTATTTAAAAAAAAAAACTAGTTATCCTATATATTTTCAATGTATTTGCAGTATGTTGTCTCAATGTATTTTTTGTTTATTGTCTAAATGTATCTATTATGTATTATATAAGATACTAGTTATCCTTTATAATTCTATGTAGTTTCTGTATGTTGTCTCAATGTGTTTTTTGTTTATTGTCTAAATGTATCTATTATGTATTATATAAAATACTAGTTATCCTTTATAATTCTATGTTGTTACAGTATGTTGTTGAAATGTATTTTTCATTTATTGTCGAAATGTATTGATCAGGTAATTTACAAATAATAATAGCTATCGTGTATCGTTATGTTGAACCTCCAAATATGTATATATCTTAAACTGTATCAAAACTGAAACATTACAGGGCTGCTCAAATATTCGTTCACCAATTAGTGAGATCAATATTTTCGCTTCGAGAAATTGATAATGTTTTCACATATAGTCTTCCGTCAAACACAAATGTAATAGATAAGCTAATAAGAATCGATTCGAAACATCTCAACTAATGACAAGGAAAGAGATTGACAACACAGTTGTGTATTTCACACCAGTTACTCCTCGAATCAAAGACCTACAGTGCTATTTAACAAACGACAATCTCAGAAAACATGTTATCAATACTACCGTTCCTTTTCATCCAGCCTTGATCTTAACGAATGTGAACGCACGTGACTTCCATAGTCAGAACACAAAACGACCTTCAAATATACTTTTTTCCTATAATTCTTACAATACTGTTGGTTATTTTAACAATCAATACATGTAGCAGTCTCCTAACTTAACAGTTTCAACAAATTATAAAGTGTGCTTTTGGACTAGGCACGTAAGATTAAGTAGCATATAGTATGCGCAAACTACCCATCTTCAAGGAAACATGTTTCCGAGAATACTTAAGGCTAGACATTATAGAATCTAAACCCGTTCGACATTCACTAGAAACCTTAACAAAGTAGTAGTTCAAATGTGATTAGTGATCATCAGTATATCACTATCGACCACAGATGACCATACAACGGGTTAAACGAAGAGGATACCGAAAAAGTATTGATTACTTAGATATAAAATGGAACCTCGTGAAATAGTCATTTTATCGTTTTCTTTAAAACTACCCCCCCCCCTCCCCTCGACAGCCAATTCCCTACAACGATATTTAATGAAAGCATATGAACAGCACAAATGTAGGAGAGTCTGTTGCTTGTATGATAGTCTAGATCTGTTGCTTGTAGGATAGTCTAGATCTGCTGCTTGTATGATAGTCTAGATCTGTTGCTTGTATGATAGTCTAGATCTGTTGCTTGTATGATAGTCTAGATTTGTTGCTTGTATTATATTAGTCTAGATTTGTTGCTTGTATGATAGTCTAGATCTGTTGCTTGTATGATAGTCCAGATCTGTTGCTTGTATGATAGTCTAGATCTGTTGCTTGTATTATAGTCTAGATCTGTTGCTTGTATGATAGTTTAGATCTGTTGCTTGTATGATAGTCTAGATCTGTTGCTAGTTCACGATGGACATAAGTAAACATACCCTAAGTTGTTTAACATATAGACTTGTTATCAATTGGTCGAATGAAATAGACAATTGCAGCGTTTATGATTTGAAAACGAGGTCCATGGGAGGGAAAATTAGTAAGAAGAACAAAGTATTTCAATTAAATAAAGTACATACCATACATTTATGCTAGAACTGTTTTTACATATGTACGTGAGAACTACCTTTACGCTTCCCCAGAATTAGACATTGCCAATGAGAAACAGACACCGAGTAATTTTCTGGAAAGTACGTGATGGTAGATTGTTTATTTCCCGAGGTTTCCCGCCATCTTGATGGCAACAGCTACCTCTTTTGAGTAGTGACACGGGTCATGATATACAGACTTAATTGATTTAATTCGAAATTATTCAGTACTCCAAATTCATAAATCAACGCACCTGTCCCTCTGTTTGAAAAGTAGTTTTAACCATTAAGATTGCGAAAACAACGAAGGACGAAACAGCTGTATGGAGCAGAATAAACCGTTTTTGGCATACTATGTATTGAAGGTGCAATCACCTATGTGTGTTACATTTACCTTTTGCAGTACCTCCTGTGTCAACAACAAGGTCGAGATCTTAAAGAGAAACATAAGGCATCGGTATTGTAATTAGCATAAGTATGCCGACGTATACATGTATCACTTTAAGTGTAGCCAGTCTGCCTTTGTGAATTTGGAGGGCACATTCATCGTTTGATACGGCTTCCGAAATCAGACAGTTCGCTTTAGTGCATGGTATCCAATTGCACTTTTACACAAAGAATTGGAAAGTCTAACATAGCTTGTAACGTTATAAAGAGTTTGACGGGCACCTTTTCCCTGTTGTCGTATCCTACATATGTTTGGAACATTCTATCCATGGATTTTTAATCCTTTTACCTTTAGTACCACTCCCTCATGAGCATAAAGGTTATATGGTGCTGTACAAAGGTCTCTCTGTTTCTCTTTCTGCATTGACTAACTAAATTATCAAACAAGTGTTTTCTTATTTCATATTTCTATTGATCATTTAACGGTATGCAGAGCTGGTTGTTTTACAAGCAATCCTTGATCTGAGTTGTTTACATCCGGATGATTTTCCCTATTCAAGTTAGTTATATTTTCAAGTAGGTTACGTTAGATTTGGTTGAACCTATTGCTATATATATATATCGTAAGCTTGACGACTGAGGTATATTGGTTATTGATTATTTGCACTAGTGGATTATACCGGGCTAAAAATCCCAAATTATTTGATACGAATTTTCAAGCCTTAAAGAAAATAACGAAATATAACAGCAGCTAAACCCAAATATTATTCTGACATCTAGTTAACAAAACGGTATTAACAAATCTTACCTTTTACCCCTGAAAAAACCCGTATTGGTATCCTACATATCGATCTTTATTATTCTTTACACGGAATTCTTTAGAGAAGGAATCATCTTAAATTTGGTAAAAGGTAACACGGATCACAAATGTGAAAAAATATTGGGAAAACTGGAATAATGTTTCGTAGATAATTTTAAGAATTTTCCATATCAAGGAGCAGACTTCGAAGTTTAATGTTCCAGGAATATTTTAAGGAGGTGAATACAATCATCACAGAATGTAAAACTCAAAGAAAAATAACAAAAAAAAAGTGCTCATTTATATAAAAAAATATTTTTTTTTACCGCGTTCGATATTTGATGGTAAAAACTGGATGTCAATAAAGCTATTTTCGGTCTTGATCGCCATCACAATGATTAAACACGGAAACTTGTATCAACGTTATAAATTAATGTATACACATGATATCGTGTTAGAAAATGTGTTTTACGGGAAATGTTCGACGCGGTTACAAACCCGATATTTTCGCTTTCGTGATAAGGCCCAATTAATCATGATGGTGAATACACGCTGATGCTTAACATATCCATTGTTAAGAGCGATATAAACCATAGACGTTTATGGATTTACCAGCGATGGCAAAATTAACTCTAAGAGTGAGGAAGGGGCTGGGTATTACCTACAGGATCCGTTTTATAAGATTTTCCGAGATGAAGACGGCTGACCGCCATGTTGGAATGGCTGTTTAGCAAATGAAATAAAATTGGCATCATGATAATGATTAATGTTAAAATCAAGAAAATATTTATAGCAACCATCAAGATAATGCTTAATGTAAACATCAATTAATTATTTATTTTGTAAATTATTTTACGATGTGTTTACGTTTATGGCAGATATAGATTTCGATTGTCAATCGAAGAACTATCTGAATATAATCCTTTGGTGTGAGATCGTTTAGCTCAACCAATAAAACATCAGCTAAGCTCAACAACGGAAACATAAGCTAAGCTCAACAATGGGAACATCAGCTAAACTCAACAATGGAAACATCAGCTAAGCTCAACAATGGAAACATCAGCTAAGCTCAACCAATTAAAACATCAGCTAAGCTCAACCATGGAAACATCAGCTAAGCTCAACAATGGAAACATCAGCTAAGCTCAACCATGGAAACATCAGCTAAGCTCAACAATTGAAACATCAGCTAAGCTCATCCATAGAAACATCAGCTTAGCTCAACCAATTAAAACACCAGCTAAGCTCAACCATAGAAACATCAGCTAAGCTCAACAATGGAAACATCAGCCCAGCTCAACAAGGGAAACATCAGCTAAGCTCAACTATGGAAACATCACATAAGCTCAACAATGGAAACATCAGCCCAGCTCAAAAATGGAAACATCAGCTAAGCTCAACCAATTAAAACATCAGCTAAGCTCAACAATGGAAACATCAGCTAAGCTCAACAACGGAAACATCAGCTAAGCTCAACAATGGAAACATTAGCTAAGCTCAACGATGGAAACATCAGCTAAGCTCAAACATGGAAACATCAGCTAAGCTCAACCATGGAAACATCAGCTAAGCTCAACCATGGAAACATCAGCTAAGCTCAACCAATTAAAACATCAGCTAAGCTCAACCATCAAAACATCAGCTAAGCTTTACAATGGAAACATCAGCTAAGCTCAAGAATGGAAACATCAGCTAAGCTCAACCAATTAAAACATCAGCTACGCTCAACCATGGAAACATCAGCTAAGCTCAACAATGGAAGCATCAGCTAAGCTCAACAATGGAAACATCAGATAAGCTCAACAATGGACACATCAGCTAAGCTAAACAATGGAAACATCAGCTAAGCTCAACCAATTGAAACACCGAAGAGGATTTACAAAGCAAAGCATCGGATAAGTTTTGCTAATGAATACATCGGATAAAGGACAATCTATCATCATTATTCGTTGTTGTGATTGGGTGAATGATGGCGTGGTAGTGGAAAAGGTATACCTTTAAATATTTGTTTTTATTTGCCTATGAATTTATGAAACCGTGTATCGTTATCCACGTTTTATAATATTCGTTCATCAATCGGTATAGTCCGTTAGCTACACAACATCGTGCTTTGTTCACGTTAAACGTGATTTGGTCGATAATTATGTCTCCACAATTTTGATGAATTTAGTTATTGCAACTAAAAATATTGATTGTGAAGATATCTACTAATTTGCTTTTAATTGAGCATTTGAACGGATTCCATAAACTAAGTAGTAGTTGTCATCTTTGCAAAAAGATATCCTTCTGATTTCAATGCGGTATTTAGGTTGGTTTTAATGATCAAGTAGGTCGATAGAACTTTTAGTTATCCTAAGTTTGTCTCATTATTCCTAAAGCCAACCCCTAGTGTCTTTACATTTTGAATGAATCATTTGATTTTTATGTTCCAATGACATTTTAACTAGCTTAATTTCA
Organism: Mizuhopecten yessoensis; assembly: GCF_002113885.1. Classification (NCBI taxonomy): domain Eukaryota; kingdom Metazoa; phylum Mollusca; class Bivalvia; order Pectinida; family Pectinidae; genus Mizuhopecten; species Mizuhopecten yessoensis. Next base: position 358,629 of record NW_018404396.1, read on the forward strand.
ATAGATTGTATGGGCAAGTCAAATGGATTGGATAGCATGTTATGCATACTTATTAATTTCAATGTTTTCGTTCGAAATTGTAATGTACCGATTGAAAACCTAGCATAATGTGAACGCCACAGAGTCGGACAGTAAATTATATTTACAGTAGAGGAAAGATAACGAACTTGTCAAAACTGTCTGAAATCCCCCCTTTTTTGAGTGTTATACACCCAGACTCATTTCAGAGTCCAATGAATTCCGTCTTTGCGTATTGCAGAGTTATCTTCTCTTGTGAGCAGGTATTGATTGTCATTAGTTTGTGTGAGAAAATTACGTCGTTTTTTTCAAAAATTGATGACGTTACTCTCACAAACAAATGAGGTAACAATAAATACTTGCTCACAAGAGAAGATAACTCTGCTATACGCAAAGACGGAATAGCTCACTCTTGAAACTAAAACTATATTTTTTTTATAACTGGTTTCAGTTTACACCAAAATCATCTCCAGCCTGTGGACAGACAGCTTTTATTATTGGGTATAGGATCAAGCTATCAGATCGAACTGTTCAGGCTCAGTTAAAGAGTTCACAGACAGCTACAAAAGTAAACACACCTTTTGGAATGGCGCTGAAAATACACAGAAAGACTATGTAGGTAATGCTCTACTACATTGTAAAGCTACTGACTGAAAAGTCAAGGTAACTATAAAGTAGACTCATACACGACTGAACATTTGACATAGACCCCGAGTAAAAACTACGCCAAAATGAATGCCAGTGGCTTATCGAATTTTTTCATTGAAAACCATATATATTTAGACACTCTTCCCCCGTAAATCCGTGTTATCTGACTAGATAAAACAAATTCATAAATCAGAAAATGTATATCACATCTATAAATGGATTTTCACATCATTCCTGCATTTGACGACATACCGGACCTCAGCGATGTTGTTCTCAAAGCACACTCACACTTCCTTTGCTGGAGCTGTCACTAAATTACACCCGTATACTCAGACCTCACATGGTGTACTGTATACGTAATAACCCTTCAAAAAGCAAACTAGAGGCATGCTGGTTTTTAATAGATCCATTTCATCAAAAATAAATGTTCGGAATAATTCTGCTTGAATTACATGTGTTGAAAATATAACAATATTTGTAGATGACATATGTCTGAAAGCATTTGTGATCAGCTACCTATTGAACTTGTCTCTAGTCTCTATGACTATGGACAAATATGAAAGCGTTTTAGCATTCTTATACGGATCAACGTTCAATTAGAACAAGTTTTAATCAGGAGTCACATATGTTGTAGCCTTGAGATAAATGCTGATATCAAGAGACAAACTCTAACAAGATTAAATCATGTTTTACGGATCAAATGTCCAATATTTCTACGACAACCATTGTCCTTGTATGATACTGAACGATAAAAGATATTATATTGACACAGGAATTGCCATCCTAGATGACGAAGCCTTAAATTCCACAGATATCGGCGCTGACACCTCGCAAGTATTGTCAATATTTCGAGCCAATATGTGGGATGTACCGTCGTCATAGCTAACTCTCCTCCTGTTACGTAGTCGGCACAGCAGTCTACATTGTTATCAGACCTCATAACAGCTAGGAAAGCATGTCAACAGAACGGGTGGCATGCCTCCCTGACATCTTTGCTTGGAAAAGCGCCATCAAGGCTAATTGTCTTCGGTCCCAATCACCATATGAGGAAGACAAATTATCTCCATCTGAATAATGATGCAACATCTATTTAGGCTGTCCACTTGGTGAGGAACACATGGGTACAATACAACGCTTCAGCGACCATGAAAATCATGTGAGTGCGATTTCAAAATCACGTTACTACAAAATTATACATATTGGATGTATCCAGTCCCACGGTCACTTCCACCGTCTGATATATCTTTCTGACCTTTCTCACGACAATGATACCCTTCAGTCTGGTATCTCTGATACAATACAAAGACATTTTGGTTGAACAAGTTGAGAAAACAGTAGCTCGGCTGGTCAACGATTACTGGGAAATGAGCAAACAGCTCATCACATACGTATACGTGTTGTGTGACAGTTACATTTGTAGTTATCTCTAAGGACCATAATACAATGCAAGACTTGCATACCTTTGTGTAAATACACATAAGGTAATACTTCTCCTTCTTAATTACAGACGCCTTTCACTCCTTACTATTGGCAAACAAGCCGAGTCGGAATATTTACAAAAATCACAAGACGACTGCATCTGGATGTTTTAGCTGTATCACAGCTCTTCAGCCCCTCATTCTATGCAAACTGCAGGTGTAATATTCTACTACCGGAGTGTGACCGAAATATAACATGATGAAAAATCAGTCCTTTCCAATGATTTAGCTTAATTTTCAGAAGCCTTGTTGATCTTTTGTTTGTAAACACAACTATAGGACTAATATGACTTTGGCAAACATCTCAGCAATACTTCTTGTACCTTGTGGTTAACACGTAATTTACCAATTTTCACGTTGTTACTACTATTGAACAATAAGAAAATTATCACTGAATTAGAGTTAATTATCTTCCACAATCGACCTTGATACACCGCCGAGTGTCGGTAAGTTAATAAGGTACCTATTACACTAATACAGACAACACTGACAATAAGGCGTAATGAACCGATACATAGGCTCGGAGAAAAAAAGACACGCCGGAAGCTTCGGGATAACAATAGAACTCGGACCGGAATGATTCCGGAGATGGAACGAGTAGGAACGTGGGCGGAAGGACGTACACCGACGGATCCTTTGACGATTTCATTATACAAAAGCAGGCTTATCTCTTACAAAAACATCCCCAATACATTACCATGGTATTAGCCAGTGTATATATATATATATAACAGTATCAGTATTGTACCAATCATTCCAGAGATTTCCTTTCGGTGTTTATTTCATGTTACTACAAAACAGAATCAAGGTCACCAACCCTTTAATGTCTGTTAATGTATCGCAACATAACTGCATGTTCAATCTGTTTTAATGTCTTGTCTGCGTCAAATATAACAATGGCGATGTGATCTCCGTGAAGATACAATTATCTGGTTTCCTGTACGACGACAAAAATAGTTACATCGCAGTCCTCATTTATCCAGATCGTCACGGGTACAAGCTTTTCGACGACACAGATTGCAACCTTTACTTAGAGCATTAGGTTCGACGGTTCTTTAATGTGAAACGGTTATTAAAATTTTACAACTTATTGTCACCATGTCTTCTAAAAGATGACATATTCAGGAAATTTAATTATAGCGCCTTATCAAAGAACGCTATTATGTTCAATATACTCTTATCAAAACTTGCAAGTTGAAAATATAGCAGCAATCGATCGACTAACAACAGCTAAGATGACATCTTTTAACTTTAAACAATTGCTATTATTACATTCTGAAATGAAATATTCTCCAAAAGAAAAGTATTACTTTAGTACATAAACCAAACTTACAAATATACCGTTGGCTATTAAACAAAACATAAAAGACGTCTATAAAAATGAAACCATTCATTGTAATAGCATGCCCATATAAAAATATACCAAGAATTAGATGAATAGCTATGGTCCGCAGCCTAAGAATGTTATGGCGTGGCGTTTCTTTCTTTAAAATCAGGTCATCTGTGTGTTATCACATGTTCACGAGTAGTGTTGGTAAAAGTCAACACAGAGGGCAGGTATTAGCGACACGCCGACAAATAAAGCCTACCTGTGGCGCTTTGATGTGGCATGCATGTTCTACAGGAATGGAAAATCGATATTGCGAAAATCAGGCTTCATCATAACTTCCGGGACAAATTAGGCTTATGTTAAGGCTTTGGTATAGTGTAACAATGAACCGGTCCATTGGGAAAACATAATACGACCGAACCTCGCGACAGTTACTGTCAGGTGCCTAAGCCACCATGATATAAGGCCCAGGATGTGGAGACAAAGACGTTTGAAAAAAAAAAAAGTTTTACTGTCGTAAGCAGTTATTGTAGAGCTAATGAATAGTTGACTTTATACTCGAGAGAAATTATCATACGAAACTTATATTGGTTGAAGCATTTACAACGCTAACCAAGAGAGATCGGAGCACCATTTCTCCATAATGTAGAAAATGACAATCAGAACTGCTGATAACTTGGGAAAAACAAGATATAAATCAATACTATAGATAAAAAATAATGTGATCTTTAATCATTTCAATTTCACTTTCTTTATTGACCTTAAGCTTCAAGCTATCAGCTCATGTTTCAGTGTGAGACATCGCCGCATTTCAGGGCGGCGACAGGCGATGTAATCCTACCACACGGGTGGTAAACAGATACTCATCAGTAGATGTATCTGGCGCCATACAAAGGTTCCATTGCTATAATATAGAGTGTTTATTTTTACATGTTCGGCAGCGTTTATTTTTACAGCAGATTCGGCAGTATTTATCTTTTACAACAGGTGCGGCAGTGTTTATCTTTTACAACAGGTTCGGCAGTGCTTATCTTTTACAATTGGTGCGGCAGTGTTTATCTTTTATAACAGGTTCGGCAGTATTTATCTTTACAACAGGTTCGGCAGTGTTTATTTTTACATGTTTGGCAGGATTTATCTTTTACAACAGGTTCGGCAGTGTTTATCTTTTACAGCAGGTTCGGCAGTATTTATCGTTTACAACAGGTGCGGCAGTGTTTATTTTTACATATTCGGCAGCGTTTATTTTTACAGCAGGTTCGGCAGTGTTTATTTTTTACAACAGGTTCGGCAGCGTTTATTTTTACAGCAGGTTCGGCAGTATTTATCTTTTACAACAGGTGCGGCAGTGTTTGTATTTACATGTTCGGCAGCGTTTATTTTTACAGCAAGTTCGGCAGCGTTGATCTTTTACAACAGGTGCGGCAGTGTTTATCTTTTACAACAGGTGCGGCAGTATTTATCTTTTACAACAGGCTCGGCAGTATTTATCTTTTACCAAAGGTTCGGCAGTATTTATCTTTTACAACAGGTTCGGCAGTATTTATCTTTTACAACAGGTGCGCCAGTGTTTATTTTTACATGTTCTGCAGCGTTTATTTTTACAGCAGGTTCGGTTGATTTAAACATATTTTATTGATAGAATAAAATGGATTGGGCACAAGTTATAACAACTTATAGAAGCCCTCTCCTCAACTATAATATTACATTGATAGTGATAGCGACATATGCCAATCAAAATAATTGTATGAAAATAAGGAACATAGACGAAAAAAAACACACAAAACCCCCCAGAGAGTTTTGGAAGACAAAAGAGATCATAGTAATGAGTAGAGTATATTTCGAATGATACAAAAGGTTCATTTAAAGTATGAAATTTTGAAACTACTTAAACTTAAACTACTGCATGGCACGCACTAGCTACACATTCTTTTCACATCAGCTATTCGTTTGTCCATATAATACATGTACACCTTCTAGGTAACATATCAAAGTGCCATGCAGCGGAATTATTTCAATTTGAAAAGAAAAAATATATATATACAATTTGCTGAACCAGTAACACTATTAATTATTCTATATACCTACAAAGCAGAATGAGAGGTTTAGGAGAGAAGAGATTATGACAGATTAGATACATATACCTGTTCACACGAAGTTTTGTTTAGAAACACGGTGGCTTATGATGTTCCGGAGTTATGGCAGTTTTGAATTTACTAACTGTAGTTTGATTTCTAGTGGTTTCTGATAAGTTATTCCAATTTTTTGTAGTTGCTGGTATATATGGTGATATAGTATTGGAAAGAATATAGTAATGCATGGTATAGTTATTGTTATTTCTAAGGGGATATGGAGTTCTATCACATACTAAACCTGGAAGTAATGTATAAAGATATGACGGTGTTAGTTTATTGTGCATTTTGTAAAATAAAGTTAGCTTTCTTCGTTCTCCTCTGATATTCAAAGTGTCCCACCCCGTTTCAAAATATAAAGATTGAGAACTTGCATATACTGGCAACATAGTTACTACTCTAGCAGCTTTCAGTAGAAGTTTTTCTAACAAATCAATATGTAATTTAGATAAACCACTCCAGAGTTCACAAGCATACTCCATTATAGGTAGAATGAGACATGTATATATTTTACTAAGAACTTTCCTATTCACCAGAAATTGTAATTTTCTTAAAGCATTTATCCGTTTTGAAGCACCTTTATAAATATATTCGACACGATCACCCCATTTAGCACTAAAAGTTACCCCTAAATGCTTATGGTTTTCAGAAAAAAATCAAAATGCTGTCGCCAAACAATAGCTCCAGATCTTGATTTTTTTAAATATTTGAGATAAATAGAACATCTGTTTTATAAGAATTACATGTAACTAACCATTGCTTGGACCATGCATTTATACATTGAAGATCATGATTCATTACTCGTTCAGTTTCGTTGAAGTTGTTAGAATCAAATATTATCGAAGTATCATCAGCAAAAAGTCGAGATACGCTAATTAAATTTTTGGAAATATCATTGATATAGATTAGAAATAAAAGCGGCTCCAACAACGAGCCTTGAGGTACCCCAGCTTTTAATAAATGACTATTCGAAAATGATTCACCAATAAAAACGTTCGGTTCGGTAGCGTTTATCTTTTACAACAGGTTCGGCAGCGTTGATCTTTTACAAGTTCGGATACAAAAATCATAAATTGAATACCCAATATAACTTTGCAAACCAGATGTCATTTTCCACATTTAAGACAAATTTCAATGGACACATCTTCATTTTATTTCTCTGCTATATTGCCTCTTTTTTTTGCATATTCATGAAGTTGGCATCAGTCTCGCGCTAGGTGGGCTGATTACGTCACAAAATATGTATCAGGTTCACATCCTATAATAGACAGGAAATCAAGCGGTTTTTGAATGAAAATCATATATAGAGATAAACTTTTGACACGTGACGTACATTCTTGGAGGAAGTCATGTCAAGAAATCTATACATAAATTTTGATAATTTCCCTTGATTTTAGATATTACCAGACAACGAGACAGCGGGTGGTCGCGCGAGACTGACGTAAATTTTAGAGAATATGCAAGAAATGCATTTTATGTGGATATTTAAGGAGTGTGGAAGTGGGGAAATCCATCTTTACAACGGTATCAAGCATTTTTTCTACACTGTATACATGTCAAATGGGGTAGATTTTTTACGATCGAGAGTTTCCCACTTTTCTGGTTTATAAATATAACATTATTGGAGGGAGGACCATTTTTACCGGACGTTGATCTAAACCTATTAAGTTCAAATATACTGCTGTAACAAGTGTTTGGGTGCCTGAAATCAAGCTTGTCGAAAAATCGATACCTACGGTGATCTGCGCTCTATACTAGTTGTGTCTGTTTGAAAAAAGTGACATTGACCTCAGTTAAGTGACGGAGAACATCCTGGTATTGTTATCTTTCCCAAACCGTTAATAGACACCAAACCATCATATAGGACTCCGGGATGCAACATAACGATAAAAATGGATCAAAGCACAAACAATTGAATTAGAAGGGGCACGATACTGTCATTGCAGACAGTGAGTACTAAAATACATGACTCACTTGTTTGTCTATAAACTACCAATTTGTTTTTTATCTACAAATTGACATGGACCTAGTCAGTGTATTCCTCGGAGAAATTGACATGAGAGGCACGGACACACGTGCAGCGCCTACTAATGTTATTGCATGGCAAAGAACAGCTGTATCCCCTAATCTCCGCCCGCTAGGACCGTGGGTACAGCACTCAATTTAAATACACGAAAATACAACAAACACCACGTTAATATAGGATGGGTGTGGACAAAGATATTCCGCATCTCAGATACGCTCTGTTTTAGGACTGTTATTCTCAACTTCGACACCAAGCAGTTTCAAACTTCAACTAGTCAAACACACAGTGGTCTTTTTTCTTCGTCTCCTGTTGACTATATTCACAATTTATAGACAGCCAACGTCTGGTGTAAGAAAAACCAGCATAATTTAATAAAAAGAAACTGCCTAGATGAGATCATGTGATTTTTCATAATACACTGTAAAAAGCAGGCTGAAGTTAGCAACGGGCTATTTGTTAGGGGTTCGTTGCTCGAATAACTAAACCGCTGCCGGCAGCGGATTGGTGAATAGAATTACTATTCAAGATTCTGACTTACTTATTCTTATCTCCTTGAGATACGAACGATATGTGACAAAAAAAGTGATGATTATTCACATTCAGACCTTTAGTTCAAGATGGGATACTTTATACGTGAAACCTACATCTGATAGAGAAACTGAACGTATCGTATACATCTAGAACCATGTGATGCTTAAATGACGTAGAAATAAACACTTCGTAAAAAAATAGTCGCTGTACAATTGTTTATGGTATAATATTTTGTGACCATCAATTGAGTATCCAGAATGCACAGATGACATTCCGGAATGTGTATTTTAATATCGAGAACACACAACTGAAAATTTCTGTGTACTTTTGAAAATTCTGAATGCGGAATGCACAAATGCATATCCGGAATGTATCGTTCATTGCATGGCCGAATGTCGTTTCTATGTTTACAGTGGTGGTATGAGTTTCCGGAATAGAACTTAAAAATGGAGCCGATACATTTCCCTGTACAGAATACTCTCTTACACGAAGACCATTATAGTAAACGGATGTTTCTCATTGGAGTGAACTCATAGAAAGCTTTCTCATTAGTGTCAAGCTTTGGTCGGTAAAAGAGGGTAACAACAGATCCCGACCGGTCTCGGTCCAGGCCTGGCGGCTGCTGAATCGAGTATATTAGACGAGACATGTGTTGACGGACAGAAGCCAAATACATTAATGACACATATATATATATGTTGAAAGGCGGCACGGACCAGACTCTAAGAGGGTGTCCGCTCGTACATTCTGATTGATACAATAGTAAAGGGACAAATATAGCATATTGTATGTCCATCATACACACGTTAAATTACTGAAAGCTGTATAAATGCCATGATATATAGGATTTTCTATATCCCATCACGTTTCAATGCCTCTCGCTCAGTTTCTATATTGATTAACATAGCCCTCTCAAATAAGTACATTGGTGTTTTGTAAAGTGTGTTCACACACCATAATAATACTGTAATAACATACTGAGTGAATTAATATACGAGTTATTACAAACGTTAATTCATAAAGTGCGAACGAGTGCTAAGGTTTTATGATGTTAATGAAAACAAACGACCCTTTTCAGTAAGAGTTATTGCCCTTTTATAGTTCCAGTTATAGTTGCTGACTATATATGACACCAAATATGAACCGATCAAAATTTGGAATCTCTTCTTTCGACAGCAGTTGAACTTTGGACCTAACTTAAAGACTGATTCATGATCTAAGGGTCTGGTGCTTCTTTGAAGCTAGCACGCGACAGTGATGTACATCTCCACTCTGCCTTTCTTTCCGGCCCCACAAACCCGCGGTCGTGATTACAGCTCTTTACATAGCCCTGCCACAATCTGCTGTCTTCCTCTGAGGCAGATTGTGAGTCTCCACATAGTCAGGTGCAACGTTAAAAAAACCACCCCATAATTGCCTGCTCCACTGCTGTGCCGTAAACAGAGACATGCGGCAAACGGCTTCATGAAAGTACTAGCGCCACTGTTACGTGCACGTGCGGTAGGGAGTCGACCGTATAATATTGTACCATAAACATTTGGGGTTTTCTGTATTAAAACTGACAATTCCAATCAAAACATGGCGTGATGCATTGCATATTAGTTGTGTGGGCGGGACATAGCGGAAATGAATTTCTGATTTAAAGTTCTCGAATGAATTTCTGATTTAAAGTTCTCGAAATTGTTTTCTATTATTCATTTATTATCACAAATTGTTCATATCCTGACTTGTTGGCTATTTCAGACCACCTACTTCCACCATATACAGGATATATCTATTCTAAAACTGGCCCATGAGTCAGCACGCTCGATCTAGATCTCTATCAGAAGTAGCGACGGATTCCCATACTGCCCGCTATATTTTGTTAGATACAACTTCATATCGAGTTGAAGATCTGTTGGTTACCATGTTGTTTCTAATCAATTTACAGACTTTCTGATTTTAACAAGCTGCGATTTCAGTCAATATGATCGCATTCAGAGTAACTTAGCCTTCCAGCAAATTTCGTGTCTGTAGCCTAATCATTATTAACATCAAATCATGAAACATGTATTTTTACGATAGTCCTGCGTCATACCAAAGAACTCAAGTCTTTGTCATTCATGTGAAATGATGGATGGGCGGAGACGCGTTTATGACATGTCAGTTGCATCTGAAGATGATAAATCAATAATACTGGATTAGCAAACAACCAAATCCTGGAAATGTTTCAGGCCGCATATGCATCTGACATACGGTAGTTACACTCACACAGTACAGACCAATCTGACGTCACGGCACTTACACTCCCACATGTTATTCTGACGTCATGGTACTAACGCTCACACGGTACCGACCAATCTGACGTCACGGCATTTACACTCACACAGGTTATTCTGACGTCATGGTACTAACACTCACACGGTACAGACCAATCTGACGTCACGGTAGTTACACTCATAGAACATTCTGACGTCACGGCACTTACACTCACACAGATCATTCTAACGTCATGATACTAACACTCACACAGTACAGACCAACCTGACGTCACGGCAGTTACACTCACACAGATTATTCTGAATTCACGGCAGTTACACTCACACAGATCATTCTGACGTCATGGTACTAACACTCACACAGTACAGACCAATCCGACGTCACGGTAGTTACACTCACATAGATCACTCTGACGTCACGGCAGTTACACTCACACAGATCATTCTGACGTCATGGTACTAACACTCACACAGTACAGACCAATCCGACGTCACGGTAGTTAAACTCACATAGATCACTCTGACGTCACGGCAAGCATACTCACACAAATCATTCTGACGTCACGGTAGTAACACTTACATACAAAAAAACCTTGTAGATATCACTCAGACGTAATGGTAGCTACTCCCCACATACCACACTAAAATACCTAAATTGCATTTCCCCAGGCAGAACTAACATACGGTAGTTATACAAATAACTCTGACGTCATGGTAGTTACACTAAAACATGCCACTCTAACGTCACGGTAGTTATACACATACTAATATACAGTTATTACAATCCCACAGATAGTAATGCCGTCATAATCCTTTACACAGAAACTCACCACAATGATGTCATGAAAGTTACACTCGCACATACATGTACCACTCTGGCTAGACAATGGTCCTGGTTAACAGTGATGGTGTTAACTTGAAACTTGTCGCTGTTATGGCGGGCGTTTTAAAATGTATGTGTTTTTGTTTTTGTTTTTTTGTTTTTGTGGATTCTTGAATTAAATCTTACTTTTTCGTCATAAACAAATTTGTATTTGGGGAGAACGGAATGGTGGTGTAGTAGACATTGAGTTTTGAGGATGAGTCTTTGTCCATTCGTTTTAATTGTCAGACGTGCAAACATAAAGGTCACCCACACTTTCCCATGATGGAGACTAATGGAATCTGTCCCTGTTGGGAACACACTCGAACACTTGGATTTAGCCTTACGTTTTACCTATATGCAATGTACATTGCAAGTGTTGAGCTCCGGGATATAAGTACTAATTACTGGTATAAACATTGCCTCCCACACCATAACGTAAATCACAGATAATGAAGATACTGAGAGGATTGGCAAGCACAAGTCTTACACACACGATTGTAGAGTTGAGATTCACTTTGCTTTGTTATTCTAAAAATATATGAATGTAGAAAAAACAAATGCGAAGAAAAAGAACCAAACATTGTAATTGGTACAGGAAATCAATGTTGGTTTCTTAAATGTCCCGTAAAAGCAGAGGAACAGAATATAAAATTCGCATAATAATATATATTCCGTCTTTGCGTATTGCAGAGTTATCTTCTCTTGTGAGCAGGTATTGATAGTTACGTCATTGGTTTGTGTGACAAACAACAAACAAATGACGTAACAATTTTAAATATCTGCTCACAAGAGCAGATAACTCTGCAATACGTAAAGATGGAATATGTTCCTTGTACTCACCTTCCCTTAGAAACCTTTAAGAAGAGTCGAATTTGTGCACATGAAACTAACTGTTTTTTAAGGACTTGGTTACATTAAATTAAACGCTTTACAGATAATAGATCGGTTGCTGTGCAACTGTTCGTGCGTGTCGGTAGAGGTCACGGAAGACAGATCTGGATCACGTGTCTTACTCGGCTTCCGAGAGTATCAACAGCCATCGTCTTGTTTCATGCTCCTGGAACCTGGATGTTTTCCCACTAAAGATATCAGATATTTTATTCATGTATTACCAAAACAGAACTCAGAGGTGATTATGTTTCTAGAGAGGCGGTGGATGGATGATAATGCCGGGGAAACCCGAGCGCGAGACAGACACGACTTTTTTCATTGTATTTTCAAATTCATGAGATAAATATAGTCTAATCAGGCCTTCTTATGCATGATATATAAAAGGAATGCATTCGGATACCATAATGATGTATTTTTCTTTCCATCTCTCGATTCACTATTCGATATTTCATTGCTTAGGTATCGTAGATTTCAGCAATGAGGCAATGGAAACACTGACCAAATACTCCTCCTTCACCCATCAAATCTTTAGCGTCACTCAGGTTAACACAAAATTAGCACCAAACAATTGTTTTACATTTATGATAAATAGCCTTAACATACTCTGAACTGTGGTTGCTGACATTAGTGGTTCCGTACCGGTGAAACCGTGAGGATTGCATCATGGCCATCCTTGCGTCCAATATTCCATTGTCCAGGCAATACATTCTGAACACTTGAAGTGGGTTCAGTTAAGTGTCTATGCATGTTTACCAAAGGTCAAGGTCGTAGTAGGGCAAAGGTCAAGTCATTGGTTTTCTTGTCAACACAAAAATGCAGAACAATTAAAAGTTGTTTTATGCAATTCTAAGCGAAACTCCAAAGTGGTTTTTTTTATCCATTCTAGACAATGTTGTCAACTAGCAATAAATAGCAGTCTCTAGGAAAACGCACGCACAGTACCTGCGGTAAAAATAATTATAGTGACCACTCACCGGCATGTGGCGCTGGGGACGTCTCGGACTGTGAGTGATGGAACAGCTGTTCGAACAGTCGGGTTCGAATGCGACCGGAACCAGTTTGGTTTGAAGTTCCGGTATTCATTGGTAAGAATGGTCAATGAATCCAGATAAAGCTCATTCAAGAAAAAAAAATATAGGCCTAACGTTGTGTCCGTGTTACTGGTCTGTTGTTGTCTATTAGTGTATTGGAAGGAAAGTTTAGGTAAGTGGATTAAATAGACCTGATTTCATGGTTGGTAACACGATCCTAGCAATGGAACGGGCACTGCTCCATTGGGATACAAATCGCTCCCATTCTTCATTGAGATCAATAACACTTTGGAGAACTTGACACTGATTCTGGGAGACCTCACCGGGTCACCGCTAACAGTGACTTATAAATTGAATTAATTTCTACTTAAGTTCATCAACGACTTACGGCATATGCTGCCAGGTTCTTTACTCCGACTCATCCTATTGGCTGGTAGCCGGAAGTTGATGTAACGACTCGTCACCTTGGGGACGTGAAGGCGGGAATTGATGTAGTTGATATTGGTAATTATATTTCATATCCGCAAGGTAATTGGTAAGGCAGTATTAATAGAGCTGCCTTTTTTCATATAAATAGTATAGTGTAGATAAGTGTCACATTCTTTTCTCGTGAAATTAAATTTTGTTATGCAAAATAATTAAAGAACGTCATCTTAGTTTCCCGTTTCATGCTAAAAGATAATTACCTGAACCAATTAAGGTGTTATGTATATTGTTATACATTGTTCTCTAGTGTATGTGTTGCCTCATCAGGGGGCAGTTACATAAAAGATACCGAACATCAACTACTTTAACAAATCATTGATATTGATTTCCCCCAGTAACATTGTGTGTGGTACAAATCATTAATAAAGACTTCTCCCGGTAACATTGCGTGTGGTACAAATCATTGATAAAGACTTTCACCAGTAACATTGTGTGTGGTACAAATCATTGATAAAGACTTCCACCAGTAACATTGTGAGTGGTACAAATCATTGATAAAGACTTCCTTCTAAGTAACATTGTGTGTGGTACAAATCATTGATAAAGACTTCCACCAGTAACATTGTG